>NC_066319.1:61847179-61864511 GCF_022539315.1 Serinus canaria | reverse complement strand
AACCCATTCCAGCTGTGGGGAATGTTCCTAACCCTGCTCTGATATCCCAAACCCGTTGAGGTGGTGCCCTTGCCCTGGCAGTCCCCAGTTCCAGCACACCCCTCTGACCCCCAGGGTTCTCCAGGAGAGCTCTCCGAGGTTCAGGCTCCTGCCCAGGCTCCCAGCACACATTCGTGCAATGGAGAAGGTCAAAGGGACCTTTAGGATCAGGTTCTAACCCTGCTGCCACCTCCCCCTGTCCCAGGGTGTCCCAGTGTCCAGCCTGGCCTTGGGCACTGCCAGGGATCCAGGGGCAGCCCCAGCTGCTCTGGCAATTCCAGCCCAGCCAGGAATTCCCAGTTCCCAATCTCCCATCCATCCTGCCTCTGGCACTGGGAGCCATTCCCTGGCTCCTGTCCCTCCATCCCTTGTCCCCAGTCCCTCTCCAGCTCTCCTGGAGCCCCTCCAGCCCTGGCAAGGCTCTGATCCCTCCCTGGATCCCTCTCTTGCCCAAAGGTCCCCAAACCCCGCGGGTCACTCAGAGGCTCCAGCGGGGCCGGGCTGGGGAAATGCAGCTCGGGCTGGAAACCCCAGGGACATTTGTGACAGGGAAAATCCCTTGAGCTGCTGCTCCGGGAGCAGGGAGAGGGGGAGGGGAGGGAAGGTTTGGGAAGGTTTGGGAAGGGAAAAGGGAAGGGAAAAGGGAAGGGAAGGTTTGGGAAGGGAAGGGAAGGGAAGGTTTGGGAAGGGAAGGTTTGGGAAGGGAAGGTTTGGGAAGGTTTGGGAAGGGAAGGGAAGGGAAGGGAAGGGAAGGGGAAGGGAAGGAAGGGGAAGGGAAGGTTTGGGAAGGGAAGGTTTGGGAAGGGAAGGGAAGGGAAGGGAAGGGACGGGAAGGGAAGGGAAGGGAAGGGAGGTTTGGGAAGGGAAGGGAAGGGAAGGGAAGGTTGGGAAGGGAAGGGAAGGGAACGGGTTGGGAAGGGAACGGGAAGGGAAGGGAAGGGAAGGGAAGGGAGGGAAGGGAAGGGAAGGGAAGGGAAGGGAAAGGGAAGGGAAGGGAAGGGAAGGGAGAGGAAGGGAAGGGAAGGGAAGGGAAGGGAAGGGAAGGAAGGGAAGGGAAGGGAAGGGAAGGGAAGGGAGGGAAGGGAAGGGAAGGGAAGGAAGGGAAGGGAAGGGAAGGGAGGGAAGGGAAGGGAAGGGAAGGGAAGGGAGGGAAGGGAAGGGAAGGGAAGGGTAGGGAAGGGAAGGGAAGGGAAGGGAAGGGAAGGGAAGGGAAGGGAAGGGAAGGGAAGGGAAGGGAAGGGAAGGGAAGGGAAGGGGAATTCAGAGGGAGATCCTGTCTGAGGCACTCACTGGCCCCAGGGTGGGCAGCCGCTCATTCCTGCCCTTGGCTCTGCTCCAGGACCCTTCTGATGGATGAAGAACTCAATTCCTTTGTTTTTAATTAAATATTTGATTGAACTGTGAAGTTTCATAGGGATGGAAGATTTGCTAAAGTAGGTTGAAATCAGCAAAGAGATTAGTTAAAAAAAGAGAAATAATATAATTCCCAAACATTGGATTTGAGCTTTATCAGAATGAAATGTTCCAGACTTTGATTTCTGCAAGTGCTTCATCTCAATATTCAATAAATCCCTTTTTATGTAGAAGTGACACTTTTCATATTAAAATTAACACACATTTACAAACAGAGCTTTAATAGTTAAATAGAATCAATCTGAATGAAAATTAAGAGAGATTGCAATTCCAGGATCCTTTTTTTTATCTGGTCCCTTTAGAAAACATTTTAACTGTTGAATTCAATGTACATTTCTGCCCTCTCATTTCTATCTGCTTTGGATGCATCGGGAAAGGCAATTTTTCCTTTTTACAGCATTTTGGCTGTGTCTGGAAAGCCCATCCCTGCTTGTGATGGAAATGGAGCCCCAGAAGCTTGGAGCAGGTGATTTCAGGGAAGGGCTCCAGGCAGAGCAGCAGAGGCTCCTGCAGAGCCCAGGGAGCTCTGGAAATCCTGCTCTTCCCTGCTGCCCCCGTCTCTGCTCCTAAAGCCACTGGCACAAGGGTGTCAGAAGTTTTCCTCCCTGTGCTTCAACTTCCTCTGCAATTTTCATTTGTCCTGCTCATCCCACATTTGCCTGGAGGCAGAGCATCAGGTGAGGAAAAATGAGCCAGGTTTAAAGATTACCCAACAACTGCTGGGGTTTGGCTCTGTCCTCACCACGGGAAGGGGTGAGAGAGGCAGGAAGAACCCATTCCACAGGGAATGGAAGCCATTCCACAGGGTGCTGGAACCACCTCCAGGAATCACACAACAGCTTACCTGCCCTGGCAGATTCCACCTTTTAAAGGATTCCTTCCCCGTTTCTGGCAGAGGTCAGGATTTGAGAGAAGTCTGAGATCCCATTTCCCCCACAACACCCTCGTTTCTCATTCATTCCTGGCTTCTGGCTGTTAAAAGGTGGGATTTGTTCCTCAATCCCTCTGCTCTTGTGCATTCCCTCTGAGCACTTGGGCCAGCCATGGGATTTTTGCTTCTGTTCTGCTCCTTTTTTGTGGGGCCCTTTCCTCTGCCAGCATTTGTCTTGGCACGGGCACCCACCATCCCCTTGCTCCATTGCCATGGAAACTGGGATCTGATGGGAAAATTCCCCCATTCTGCCTCTCACCCACCATGGAAACTGGGATCTGATGGGAAATTTCCCCAATTCTGCCTCTCACCCACCATGGAAACTGGGATCTGATGGGAAAATTTCCCTAATTCTGCCTCTCACCCACCATGGAAACTGGGATCTGATGGGAAAATTCCCTAATTCTGCCTCTCACCCACCATGGAAACTGGGATCTGCTGGGAAATTTCCCTAATTCTGCCTCTCACCCACCATGGAAACTGGGATCTGATGGGAAAATTCCCTAATTCTGCCTCTCACCCACCATGGAAACTGGGCACTGCCAGGAAATTTCCCTAATTTTGCCTCTTACCCACTATGGAAACTGGGATCTGCTGGGAAAATTTCCTCATTCTGCCTCTCACCCACCATGGAAACTGGGATCTGCTGGGAAATTTCCCTAATTTTGCCTCTTACCCACCATGGAAACCGGGTAGTCCCAGCAAATCCCCTCATTCTGCCCCTTCCTTACCCTCCCACCACTCCCTGTGTCTCTTGGCTGCTCCTCAGCAAACTGGGGAGGGAACCCAGGGCTGCCTTGCTCAAAGAGCAGTGAAAAGATGAAAAAACGAGAAATGAATGGGAAAAAGGAAATGAAAAACTCGGCAAAGCCTTTGTGTGCAGTTTCCTCTGGGGGAAGGCAGCATCACCTCTGGGAGCGGCGCTGGCCCTGGCAAGAGCTCCTTTCATCCCCTGGCAGGGTGAACATTTGCATTTTGCAGTCTCTCCTTTGCTGTTCCTGCATTCAGACACAGGTTCCTGTTTCTTGGGGCTTTTTTTTACTGTTTGGAGGTTTTATTCTCACGTTTGTCCTACAAGAAAAAAAAAAAATCAAATTAACAACCTCCATGCAGGGGTGGAGCTCACCGGTGTTGTCCTTGAGGAGGGAGGCTTTGATAGGCAAAGAATTCCAGACTTTTTTCCCTTCACATCCCAAACTCAGTACTTTGGAAACCCCCAGGTGCCCCTGGAGGAGGCTCCCATGGGTAAATCCTGGCTGTTTCTGCCCGGGCACATCACAGACACCTTCCCTGTGGTGAATGCAGCCTCACCCTGAGCCCTTGGGGCTGGGCTGCCTCTGGGCACCAGAACTGGGGCTGCCATGAGGGGACACACCCGGTTTGTCCCCAGCCCCAGGAGCTCTCCCGGAGCCAGGGCCATGTCCTGCCCTGCTGAGGAGCCCCCAGGGCAGGGAGGGCAGAGCGGGGTGAGCTTTGGGGCTCCCCCAGACCATCCCCTGGCTCTGATCCTTCACCCCAGCAATCCCTGGGGTGCTGAGCCCTCACTGCAGACCGAAGTCACTTTCTGTGTGCAGGGGACGACCACGGCTCTGTGAGCCAGCCCCTCCTGCCAGTGTTTGTGAAGTGTCCCCCGTGGCAAGGTAACATTTTGCCAAAGGTTTTTCCTTTCTTACTGCGACGTGTTTGAGGCTGAAGACACAACTTCAGCTTCCTTTGGCTCTCCCTGCTGCCTTGTTCTCTTTTCAGCCAGCTGGGCTAATTTATTCTGCCTGCTAAATGCGGGGCTGCTGGTTCTGGCTGCCATAATCCCGGGGCAGGCACAGGAGATTTGATGAATTGCATGTCAGAGCCCCCAGATCAATAAATGTGTAAGTGTGTGAAAAATTAAACTCCAGCAGCAGCTTCAGATGTGTGGGGTTTCTATCAAAGGCCACAGCAATACCTGCAGGCGTCGAGGGAGCCACTCCAGTGGCACATTAACTGGAACATTTCATTGCACAAAGCAGCTCCCCCTAAATAAAAGGTTTTCCTGGTAATGTGCTGATTGTGTTAATTTTTAAACAGAGTTCTGTTTCGCTGAAATAAAGATGTCGTGTTACCTTTACTCCAAGTGTATAATTTCTCAGAGATCTGTCATATTAATTTGATGCTATTTAGGCTCAGGTTTGATTATAATGTTTTGACAGGTGTCAAATGTCATATGTCAAAGTACTGCAACATTGATCCCACAGGAAACGGGAGCTTTTCAAATCTGCACAGCTGAGGATTAAATATAAAACACCTCAGAAGAAGGATGGAAATCTCTCTGTGAGAGCTGGAGCAGTCTGTCAGGAGTGCCAGAATCCAGCACCCTCTGCTTGGGAGCAGAGCCTGCCTGAGTTGTGTCAGTGGGAAAATCAGGATTATTGGAGATGGGAGCAGAGCCTGGGCTGTGTTCATGGTTAAAATGAGGATTTCTGGAGATGGGAGCAGAGCCTGCCTGAGTTGTGTCAGTGGGGAAATCAGGATTTCTGGAGATGGGAGCAGAGCCTGGGTTCTGTTCATGGTTAAAATCAGGATATCTGGAGATGGGAGCAGAGCCTGTCTGAATTGTGTCAGTGGGAAAATCAGGATTTATGGGGATGGGAGCAGAGCCTGCCTGAGTTGTGTTAGTGGGGAAAATCAGGATTTCTAGAGATGGGAGCAGAGCTTTGGCTGTGTCAGTGGGAAAATCAGGATTACTGGGGATGGGAGCAGAGCCTGCCTAGAGTTGTGTTAATGGGGAAAATCGGGATTTCTGGAGATGGGAGCAGAGCCTGGGCTGTGTCAGTGGTTAAAATCAGGATTATTGGAGATGGGAGCAGAGCTTTCCTGGAGTTGTGCTAATGGTTAAAATGAGGATTTCTGGAGATGGGAGCAGAGCCTGGGTTCTGTTCATGGTTAAAATGAGGATTTCTGGAGATGGGACTCACTGCAATGCTGTGAGGAGTGAGCTGGCACCACACCTTCCCAAAGACCCAGTGGGGCTCCTTTCACCTGGTCTGGGGAAAGGAGGGTTGGTAAAAGTGCAGAGTGGCAGTTTGTCCCAGAGCAAATGGCAGGTGCATGCAGGGCATTCCAGCCCTAAAGGTCCCTCTTTCCAAAGCTGGAGACAAAGGGGGGCACAGCTCTGACTGGGGAGGGCCCTGCAAGGGCAGGAGGTGCCAGGAGGGTGGCCCAGGTGGCACCCTGTGCTTGTCCCCAGGGCTGAGCTGCAGCCAAGCATTCCCTGAGATTCCAGGGGCCTTGAGGCACATCTTTGGGTTATTTGGGGTGTTTGATCCTGGATGAGCCAGTGTCAGTTCTGCCCATTGCCTTGGGCACAGAATCCCCAGGGCTGGAAGGGACCCAGGGGATGCAGGGGCAGCCTCAGCTGTGCCAGGGCCTGCCCACCCTGCCAGGGAACAATTTAGCACTAAAATCCAAATCTCTTTTGGTGCCAGGCCCTCAGCCCCTGTCCTGTCCCTCTCTGCCCATATTAAGTCTCTCCTTTTTTCCATAACACCCCCAAAATCAGCCCAACCCTTCTGTTGCACATTGAGCCAAAGCAGTTGGGTTTTTTATTTGCCATTTCTGTTGCCCTCCTAAGTGATCCCTTGGGAAAGCTCTTGGACAGTGCCCTTTAATGGCACTTTCCTTCTGCAGTCTGCTCTGTCTAAAGGGCTCTCAGGGGCTTCAGGAGATGGAGGAGATCAGACTGGCTTGGCAGAACCCTGGCTCTGAGTGGATCAGTTGTGGCTTTTGGCTCAGGAGATGAGAGTGTGATGCTTGGAGGGTGGAAGGGAGTTAATTTATCACAGGACCTGCCCTCTGGAGACACAGGCTGCAGCCTCCAATCTGCATTTATTTCCTGCACTCCTAGAATACCCGGGGATTTACAGCACTAAAGTCATGGCCCAGCCTTTCCTGGGGGATCTCCCAGAGCTGGGGGTCCCAGCCCTGTCAGGAAGGGGAGCCAGGGCTGCTGGCACTGGATGGACCCAAACTCTGATCAGAGCTCCTCAGCCTCGGGAAGGGCAGGATCAGCCCCTGGGGATGGGGCAGCAGCAGAAAGGGCTCATGTCCGACCGGCTGTCTGTCTCTGTCTCTGTCGGACATGCGTGGGGTGGTTCGCGTGGGACGGTTCGCAGGCAGCCCGCGTTGAACAGACGAGTCTGGACTCCTCTATAGTTCAGTCTTCAGGTTGTTTATTAAAGCTTATCTCTAAGGTTTTTGTTCTGCCCAGCCGAGATCTGACCAGCAAGGCAGCCACAAGCACTCTCTGCCCCTTTAGGGCGGTCGCACATTCTTATACTGATAATTGCGTATGTGATATTTACAATTTTTCTCCAATACCCATCACCTTTATTAAACAGTGCACCTTTAGTATGAACCAATCTAAAATGCACACATCACAGAGAAGATGGATGACAAGAAGAAGGAGAAAAGCCACGAGGTCGGGCCTGAATCCTCCATCTTGCCTCCATTAGACCCCCCTGTACCAAAATCTTAAAACCTACATTCTATTCTATAAAAACACCTGCCCTACACCATTCAAACCTCTGAAACCTCCAGACCCTCATGCTTCGATAGCACGACCCTTGAAGGGTCAAAATCAAGCCACCAGGTGCCTTTGGCTACATTCCAGGACTTCCGAGCCCCCCAAGGAGTCTCCCTGGGACTCAGAGCATCCGAGGTGATGCGCTGAGTTCCCACAGTCTCAGACTCAGAGCTGGGAGGGCAGAATCGCTGCCCTGGGGGGTGGAGGGGCTGTGAGAGGGAGCAGAGCCCAGCTGGGACAGACCAGGGATGCCATGGCCAACTCCCAAAGGCAAATATCCTGGATATGTGTTAGGAGAAGTTCTACAGATTTACAGTTGTGTTTTACCCCCCCTGCCAAAATCCCATGAGCCAGACTGGGACAGGTGAGTGATGCCATGGTTGACTCCCAAAGGCAAATATCCTGGATATTTGTCAGGAGAAGTTCTATAGATTTACAGTTGTCTTTTACCCCCCTTGTGTTGTTATCAGGGTTTGGGACATTTGGGAGGGTGGCATTGTCACCATGGCAGCACCTGACCCCCAGATGAGATTTAAGGGACCCCTGGAAGTGCCCAAGGCCAGGCTGGACATTGGGATTCCCTGGGACAGTTGGACGTGTCCCTGCCCTGGCAGGGGTGCCACTGGGTGGGGTTTAGAGTCCCTTTAACCCAAACCATTCCAGGATTCCATGAGTTCCCCTCCATCCTCAGCCCTGCCACTCTGCTAAAGAGAGCACCACAGCACGACTGCCAGACTCTTGGATTCACAGATTTGTGCCAGAAAATCCTCCAGTTCTTGCTAATAATTGTCCTTAATCTTGGAAAACAGCTTGACACAGACCAACAGTGGGCCTGGTGCTGTTTAGTCAAAGCTTGGCCTGGAGCCTTGAAGTGTTTTCCAATCTGAACAATTCTGTGCCTTGATGGTTCCAGGGGCTGGGAAATGAGGAGAGAGGAGCAGCATCCTTGCAATAAACCCAGGGCTCAGAGTGAGGCTGGGAACAGGAACTGCAGAGAGCATTTTGGAGCCCCTTCCTCCCAGAACTGCTGGGAGCAGGATGTGCAGCCCTGCAGGGCCCTGGGGATGGGATCCCAGCCTGGCTCTGCACACTTCCAGGGTTTTCTGGCTCCCACTGCTAAAGGGAACCTTTTTCCCAAGAGTCAGAGGCAGGGCAAGGCAGAGAATTTACCCAGCATTTCACCTCTGAAGGGGGAGGGATGAGTCTCAGTTTCCCAGGGAGAACAATGTACACAGAAATGCAAAATGCTGCAGGGATTTTCCGTGTTGAGGGAGAAGATTATTCCACATTCAGAACACATTGAGGGGTCATGATGTCTGGGTTTGGGAAGCCAGGTGCCTGCTAAGGAGGGCAGGAGCATCCCCTGAAATGGAGAATGTGAACCCCTCCCTCCTCCAAATTCCTATAAATTTTAAATTAAGGGGCTCTCTGGGAACAAAAATATAGGAGCAGGAATAACAGTTCTTTACTAGGGAAGAAAATAAAAGGATAAAATGAACAGTGCAGTGACCCAACCCAGCCCTGGCAGAGCCAGAGCACAGCCTGGCACCCTGTGGGTCAGGGGCTGGCAGCAGTGCCACTGGAATTGTGGCTCAGCCCTCCTGCAGTGCCAGGGCTGGTTCTGCTGGAGCAGGGATCCTGGAGAAGGTGCAGTCTCCTCTGAAGGGCCAGGGGCAGAGGCAGCTGCTGCTCCTCTGGGAAATCCAGTGCAGAAGCCGTGCTGGTGTTCCAGGATCTCCAGATTCTATCCGGGTAGGAATGCTTGGCTCCTCCCCCTGGGCTCACATCTCCCATGGGATGGTGCAGCTCTTATCAGCCATGCAGGGACATTCCATGGGCTGTTATCAGCAGGGGTCTGCCTGAGGGAGGAGAGGGTGTGGGAGAGATAAGGGAAACTGCCCAATGGACAGGAGACAGCTGGCACAGATGGTGACAGAACACATCCTGCCTGGCAGGCTGGGACACCCTTGTTGCTCCTGTCTCTTTCCTGGCCTCCCTGGAAGCTTTTCCTTCTGAAAATTCTCTGTTCTGACGGTGTCACACTGCTGCTGCTGTTCTCTGGGTCAGGGTGGGAGGGAGTTTGGGGCACACAAAAAACTGGGACCCACAGACTCCCCCAAACCCAGCACGTGAGCTCAGTTCCTGCACTTCAGCAAACACTTCAGGGATTTGGGATTATTTCCAGTGGGACTTGAACTTGGGATGACCCAAAGTGCTCCAAACTCCGCGGGCTCTGGGACTGCTGCTGTCCAAACAGCCACGAGGATCTCCTTCACTTCCTCAGGTTTTTCCATCTCCTTCCCAAGGTAGCGCTGTGGGTTCAAGCTGAGTGCAAGGATAACCACGTGACAAATGAAGATATTCATGTAAACCCAAAAATAATCTCACCTCTTACAGAGCCAATATTTTCATGGCAAGAAAGGAAATAAAATATATATATATATTTGCTATCCAAACCCAACAGCACAAATCCTAACGTGCCCAAAACAATTCTAATTTAATTATGCAAAAAAGGCTCCTAAGCTTAATAACAAATCATTATCTGAAGAAAATCTGAATTGGCTTTTGCGGTGTCAAAATATGAATTTCTTTTCATAGCAAGCAGAATGCAACAAGGGGACGTGCAAAATGTGTCTGGTAAATTAAAAATCTGTTATTAGAACTTGCAGGCAGGAGCTGGAAGAAGCCATGTAGTTGAAAAATCTGTTTTCCTAGATGAATAAATAGTGGTTTACCCTCTCCCTCTGTCTTTCATGGTGCCCTTCCTCCTCCCTCCTCCCTCTCAGCTCCTTTCCCACTCAGCTTCTCGCTACATAATTAACTTTTGGAGTTTAATTTTTCTCCTGGTTCTGGAAGAATGGGCTGTTCAGGACACAATTCACATTTTCTGTGCAGTGCAGGGACTATCTGGGAGAAAAGCAGGCAGGATCTGTGTGTGAATCAGAGGCTCTACAGATGGAATTGCTGCTGCCCTGTCTTCCCAATCCCCCTTGGCCGTGGCCTCAGCACTTCAGAGGCAGAGCCTTGGTACCTGAAATGGATCTGTGGCCTGGCTGGGCAGCATGGGCTGTTCTCATTTCCCAGGGTGACCTGCCCAGGGCCACCAGGCTGGGACTGAGCCAGGACCTGCCCGGGACAGGGGAGAGGGCACTGAGGGGAGAATGCTGTCAGAGGGTCAGGAAGAGACCTTAAATCCCATCCCATCCATCCCATTATCCCATTATCCCATTATCCCATTATCCCATCCCATCCCACCCATCCCATCCCATCCCATCCCATTCCATCCCATCCCATCCCATGCCATGCCATCCCATCCCACCCCATCCCATGCCATCCCATGCCATCCCATCCCACCCCTGCCATGGCAGGGACACCTCCCACTGTCCCAGGGTGTCCCAGTGCCCAGCCTGGCCTTGGGCACTGCCAGGGATCCAGGGGCAGCCCCAGCTGCTCTGGCAATTCCAGCCCAGCCAGGAATTCCCAGTTCCCACTCACCCATCCATCCCTGCCCTCTGGCACTGGGAGCCATTCCCTGGCTTCTGTCCCTCCATCCCTTGTCCCCAGTCCCTCTCCAGCTCTCCTGGAGCCCCTTCAGGCCCTGCCAGGGGCTCTGAGCTCTGCCTGGAGCCTTCTCCTCCCCAGGGGAACATTCCCAGCTCTCCCAGCCTGGCTCCAGAGCAGCTCCAGCCTCACACAGGAGTTTAGGGAAGGCAGATGCAGGACTGGCAGAGCTGCAGGCCAGGAGAAGGAAATCTGTAAGTTGATGGGATTTCAGGCATCACATCGGGGATGAAACCCCAGAAGTTCCCAGGACAAACCTTTGAGCTCAGACTCCCTCGGTCCCAGCTCAGCCCAGCAGAGCTGTCACTGCTCCATGTCTGCCCCTGAGGAAGGCAGGGAGGACCCTCTGGGATAACCAGGATGGAGAGGGGCTCCATCCCACAGGGTCCTCCCTGCCTTCCTCAGGAGCAGAAATGAAGGAGGGAGCCTGCAGGCACTGGGTGCCTCCCACTGGGGCATTTGGGTCTCAGGGAGCCTTCCAGCGGTGCATTCCCCAGCCAGGCCCCCGTGCCAGCCCTGCCATCCCCTGACCCCCAGTTCTCAGGGAATCTGCTCCCAGTCCCACCCCAGGCTCCAGGCTGACTCCTGTTCCATCTGTCTCAGAGCCCTCTCAGGGATGGAGAGTCAGTATTACAGTGGATTTCTGGGGTCCCAGGATGAGGGAATTGACAAGACAGTTGACTCCATGCATCAGAAGGCTTGATTTATTATGATATGATATATAAGATATAAAAACTATACTAAAAGAATAAAGAGAAGGATTTCACTACAAGGCTAAGCTAAGAATAGAAAAGAATGTGTAAACTGAAGTCTTCTCAGCCCGAGATGGGCCAAACAGGTGAATTGTGATAGGCTCTTAATTGGAAACAGTCTGACAGGGCCAATCACAGATTTTCCCGTTGCATTCCACAGCAGCTGATAAGAATTTTTTAGTTTGTTCCTGAGGCTTCTCAGCTCTCAGGAAAGGAAAATTCCTAAGTAAAGGATTTTTCATAAACTATGTCGGTGACAAGTCAGCCTCTTCAAAATGAGTTCCTAAATCCCAGGCTCCCATTGCAGGGGTGTGACACGGCAGGAGAGGAAGTGAAATGTGGTTGTGGATGCCCAGGGAGTGCCTGGGTCAGCCCAGGTGGGTGCTGTGCCCCTCAGCTGTGCCATCCCAGGGCTGTGCCAGTCCTGCCTGGGGCAGCTGTGCCAAGGAGCTGCTGCGGGTTTGCTTTGGGTTTTGGGGGTTTTTCTCAAAAATCTCAAAAAATACAATAATCCAGGGAGAAAACCTGCCCCAAACGTTCAGCCAGGAGTCTGTCCCTTTCTGTAAAATGAGCATTTATTCAGGTTTTGTGAGGATGGCCACTGTCTGGGGCCTTTGGCTTGGAAATCCAAGGCTGGATATTTCAGTGAACTGGGCTGTGATCTCCAGAGGGAAAATGCTGGCTGCTCCAGCAGTGGGAAATCTGGGAAATCTGGGAAATCTGGGGGCTTTTGGTAAAGCCAGCTTCCCCAAAAGATCCAGCTCAGCTTTGCTGTCACAGCTCATTCCAGAGGACACAGGAGTTATCCTTGTGCTGGCCCCAAGGCAGCCAGAGCTCATGGAGTGTGTGGCCAGGCTGGGATTGTGGGGGTGTCCTGTGCCCTTTCCCTGGGATTGTGGTTCCAGGGTGGGATTGTTGTCCCCTTTTCCCGGGAATTGTGATTCCAGGGTGGGATTGTTGTCTCCCCTTCCCTGGGATTGTGGCTCCAGGGTGGGATTGTTGTCTCCCCTTCCCGGGAATTGTGTTTCCAGGGTGGGATTGTTGTCTCTCCTTCCCTGGAATGTGGTTCCATGGTGGGATTGTTGTCTCCCCTTCCCAGGAATGTGGTTCCAGGGTGGGATTGTTGTCCCCCCTTCCCTGGAATGTGGTCCCAGGGTGGGATTGTTGTCTCCCCTTCCCTGGAATTGTGATTCTAGGGTGGGATTGTTGTCCTCCCTTCCCTGGAATTGTGGTTCCAGGGTGGGATTGTTGTCCCCCCTTCCCAGGAATGTGGTTCCAGGGTGGGATTGTTGTCCCCCCTTCCCAGGAATGTGATTCTAGGGTGGGATTGTTGTCCCCCCTTCCCAGGAATGTGGTCCCAGGGTGGGATTGTTGTCTCCCCTTCCCTGGAATGTGTTTCCAGGCTGGGATTGTTGTTTCCCCTTCCCTGGAATGTGGTTCCAGGGTGGGATTGTTGTCCCCTTTTCCCGGGAATTGTGATTCCAGGGTGGGATTGTTGTCCCCCCTTCCCTGGAATTGTGGTTCCAGGGTGGGATTGTTGTCCCCCCTTCCCAGGAATGTGGTTCCAGGGTGGGATTGTTGTCCCCCCTTCCCAGGAATGTGGTTCCAGGCTGGGATTGTTGTTTCCCCTTCCCAGGAATGTGTTTCCAGGCTGGGATTGTTGTCCCCCCTTCCCAGGAATGTGGTTCCAGGCACAGAGCAGCCTCTCAGGAGCTGCTGCTCCTCCCAGCTAACAGAGAGCTGTGAGCTCCTCCCTGAAACACAAAAAGGGCCTTTGCCAGCACTTGGCTCTGCTGGGTCCCCATTTGTCTCTGCTTCTATCCCAGCACCCAGGGGAGGAGCAGGAGCATTCCCACAGCCACAGGAATTGTTTTCCATGCTTTGAAGGGCTCTGAAGCTCCTCCTTGCCGTGGCACGCTCAGGGCCTGACCCTGCCTGGCAGCACCTGCTGCTCCCTGTGCAGGACATGCACGGCTGGGAGCGAGCAGCTGGCACTGCCAACGCTGGAGAGGGGCTGGGGACTCATTAAGTTAATTATTCACTGGAACTGGCTCTTCCCCCGTGAATTCCACTTAATCCTCACAGCACAATTTCCTCCAGAAAACACAATGATGGTAATGAGTCAAGTCTGAAGGGTTCTGTTCTCTGCAGGTGAGCAGGTTAATTTTCTCTATAATTAGTTAATTGCCAAAACTGGAGCTATTGATAGCAAGGGGGAGGGAAATCAGTACAACACCTTGTCCGTGTCTCTCGAGGTAGATTATGGCAGAGGAGGTTGGCACTGCAGAGATCAGGGGAGTTTTGAAGGCCTTTGTAAAATATGTGGTCTTGAGAAATTCGAAAGGAAGAGCTCATGCTTAGCACTGGGCTGATTTATTCCTTAGTGCTCTTCTCTTCTTCTGTTTGCTTTTCTTTCTGAGTCTTGAACTTTGCTGCTTTTTCCTTTCTTTGTCCATGACGAGTTCCAGGTTCCTCCCCAAGCCCTGTGCCTTTCCCTTCAGGATCCGCTTCCCATGGCTCCAAACCTCAAGGGTTTGAGCTTGAACCCTGCCAGCACCCCAGCTGGAAAGGATTTCTGGCTGCTTTGTTCTATTAAAAACCACATTTCATCCACAACTTGATGTGAGGACAAACCCAAACAGAAACCGTGCCCAGGAGATGCATCCCAGGACAGAGGAGATGCTTGTGGCCACCTCGGTCAGAGCCAGCAGCTCCAGGGTGGGCAGGGGCTGGATAACAAACTTTGCCCAGAGACTCCCCCCAGGACCACTGCTGTGAGCAGAGACCCTCAGAGCCCCTGGGGCACGGATGGGAAACGCTCCCCTGGCTGCTGGCAGAGGGAACTCTGCCTCCTGGCCCCTGCAGCCTGCTCAGACAGGGACAGCCACTCCTCTGAGTGCTCCTGGAGAGCTTTCCTCTCCCAAAAATGGCATCTGGGCAGGGCCTGGCCAGAGCTGCAGCTGTACAAGTCACCTGTGTGACCCAGCCAGAGCTGCAGCTGTACAAGTCACCTGTGTGACCCAGCCAAACCTGCAGCTGTACAAGTCACCTGTGTGACCCAGCTAAACCTGCAGCTGTACAAGTCACCTGTGTGACCCAGCCAAACCTGCAGCTGTACAAGTCACCTGTGTGACCCAGCCAGAGCTGCAGCTGTACAAGTCACCTGTGTGACCCAGCCAGAGCTGCAGCTGTACAAGTCACCTGTGTGACCCAGCCAAACCTGCAGCTGTACAAGTCACCTGTGTGACCCAGCCAGAGCTGCAGCTGTACAAGTCACCTGTGTGACCCAGCCAGAGCTGCAGCTGTACAAGTCACCTGTGTGACCCAGCCAGAGCTGCAGCTGTACAAGTCACCTGTGTGATCCAGCCAAACCTGCAGCTGTACAAGTCACCTGGTTTGTTCCAGCCAGAGCTGCAGCTGTACAAGTCACCTGGTTTGTTCCAGCCACACGCTTCCATTGCAGAAAATTAATAAATAAATGGATGAAATGTGAAATGAGAGGTTTTGGCAATACTTCCAGGTATTTGTTTTAAAAGAAGAGGAAGAAAGGTAAATTCATCCTGCTGTTCCAGCCACAAGCTTCCATTGCAGAAAATTAATAAATAAATTGATGAAATGTGAAATTGAACATTTTGGCAATACTTCCAGTTATTTGTTTTAAAAGAAGAGGAAGAAAGGTAAATTCATCCTACTGGTAAGAAACCCTTTGCTGAAGGGATTCACCGAATGAGGGGGATTTTGGTTTCTCCTGAGATCCTTGCCCACGCTCAGGGGAGGCCCATGTGGGGTCTGTTTGTGTCCCAAGCAGCCAGCACCGAGCTCAGCCTGGCCTGGAGCAGGTCTGCGGCTCCCAAAGGTGTGGGAAGGCCAGAGGGTGCCTGGCATTAAATAGGGACTGTTCCACCAAACCCTGCTCGGTCACAGGCTGTGCTGAGCAGGGTCACATTAATAAATCAAAGGACCCCAGGGTCTGGCACTGAATTTTTATTTGAATTTATTTAATTCCATTTGTCACTTTTTTCTGAAAATGATCTTTACACAGGGCACTCTCCCATTAAACATTATGTATTCCAGCTGCTCAGAAGGGTTGTGCTGCATGCAGCTGAGCAGAGAGGCAGGGATCAGAGACCTCCTGTGTGGGAACAGCCGTGGGTTCCTCCCTGGGAACGGGAATTGTCCTTTTCCTGCTGTGCTCAGGCATGGCTGTGGCTGCAGTCCCCGTGGAGGACTGCCCAAGGAGGTGCCTCTCCATGACCCAGCCTGAGGGAGAGCATTTCTGCTGCAGCCTGTGCTGTTTCCAGGGAGGAATGAATGAATCTGATCCATGTTCTTAGAAGGCTAATTTATTATTTTATGAGCTGTATAATATTAAAGAATGCTGTACTAAACTGTCCTAAGGAATAGAGAAAGGATGCAGACAGCAGGCTGAAAAGATAATAATGAAAACTCCTGACTCCTGCCAGAGCCTCAACACAGCTGGCTGTGACTGGTCATTGAGTTAAAACAATTCCCATGGAACCAATCAAACACTGACCAGCCGGTGAACAATCTCCAACCCCATTCCAAAGCAGCCAAACACAGGAGAAGCAATCAGACAATTGTTGTTTGAATTTTTCTCTGAGGCTCCTCAGCTTCCCGGGAGGAGAAATCCTGGCGAAGGGAATTGTCAGGGAATGTGACAGTGACAGCATCCCAGCACCAGCACCTCCCCTGAGTGCTTCCAGCCCTGCTGGAGGAGCCCTGCCTGTGATGAGCACAGCAAAGGGAGTGTGTAATGCTCCTGGTCAGCCCTTGTGCTGCTGGAGGTCATTGCCCGGGTCCTCTGGAGCTTCCTGGCACCCCTCACTCCAAACTTCTCCTGACGGTGACATTTTCCAGACTCCTCCTGTTTCCTGTCCGAGATGTTTGTGTGCCCTCTGTCCCTGATGCACCCCGAGCTGAGCCCTCCCAGCCGTGCCCACTGACCTCCTCAGGGAGGGGGGCTGGCCCCGGGCACCCCTGGGTGCTGTCACCCTTCAGAGACCCCCCTGCACTGCTGGCTCCTCTGTGACAGGTACACCCGGGCTGGGCACTGATGGCAGCCCCTAAAGCTGCAATCCCAGCCTGTCCAGTCCCTCTGCTCCCAGGTGCCCTGCCCAGGGATGTGGGCATCCAGGGGAATCCATGGAGCTGCTCTGGAGCCAGGCTGGGAGAGCTGGGAATGTTCCCCTGGAGAGGAGAAGGATCCAGGCAGAGCTCAGAGCCCCTGGCAGGGCCTGGAGGGGCTCCAGGAGAGCTGGAGAGGGACTGGGGACAAGGACAGAGGGACAGGAGCCAGGGAATGGCTCCCAGTGCCAGAGGGCAGGGATGGGTGGGAGATTGGGAACTGGGAATTCCTGGCTGGGCTGGAATTGCCAGAGCAGCTGGGGCTGCCCCTGGATCCCTGGCAGTGCCCAAGGCCAGGCTGGACACTGGGACACCCTGGGACAGTGGGAGGTGTCCCTGCCATGGCAGGGCTGGCACTGGGTGGGGTTTAATGTGCCTTTAACTCAAACCAGTTGGGGACATCTGCCCATGCTGGGCTCTTTAGGAGGAGTCACACACACTTGGTCTGACCAGCCTCTGCAGATTCCTCCTATTTTTGGCCATGAACATTCCTGACTTCCTGCCAGTCCCAATTTCCAGGCAGGATCTCATCCCCAGCTCTGTGCAGGTGCCAGTGCTTCCCTGTGAAGCAGGAGGGATTTCTCAGAGCCCACGCTGCTCCCCTTGCCTGGCAGAGCTCTGGGGGAGCTGCCTTTGCTTGGGAAGCCACCTCAGCTGGGTCTTCATCAGAAACCAGGGGCTCATTACCGTCCTTGGGAGAAGAAAGGAGCTGGTTTGATGGGGTTCATTAAAGCCCAGCTGTTCCTGCTTTATCCTGCTGCCTTCCTTCTCTGCCCTGCTGGGAAGTGAAACTGATTTCCCTGATTTTTACCTCCTGCTTGCTGAAGCTCTGGGTAGCATTGACCCTTTCCCTGTTTTCTGGGACTTTGCATCCCCCCTGGTGCCAGGCAGAAATTTATGATTTTGCCTGCAACCACCAAGAATTTGGAGTTT
>NC_066319.1:61778662-61846679 GCF_022539315.1 Serinus canaria | reverse complement strand
TTGTAATAAAGGACGTTATGCAGTTACTGCGACTCTACTCTGAAATCTGAGGGGTTCTTTTCCCTAAGTACCTTCAGTTTTAATAAGCTCTGGGGAATGAATGCAACGAGCATTTTATTAATGCAGTTCAGCTACTCAAATTCCATTTTACTCTGTGAATGATTGTGCTGACAAAGAGCAGCTCCGGGTCCCTCCTTTCCCTTGGAAGCTCAGAACCGGATGAGCAGGAAATATTTTGGAGCAGTTCATGCATTGAAGGTTCCTTGGAGGCGCAGGGACCCAATACTTGAAATGATGGAAAACCTGACAGGGAGACTTGAAAAGCTCCTTTGTTGCTCTGACTTTACTCCTGGTTTCCCTAAACAGGTGGAAATTACCCGGAATCAATAATGAGAGTTGCAAGGTCAGGAAGAGAGCAGCTCCGAGCTGACTCCTCGTTTCAGGGCCGATTTGCCTGGCGTCCCCGCCATCCGTTCCCGGGGCCTGAGCAGCTCTGACAGCTCATTAATTATAGAGGAGATTGGACAGTGGGCAGCAGCAGTGGCACCAGAGGATTCATCTCTGCTGTCAGCTGCCTAATGTGCATCCGCTCTCTCGGCACGGGGAAGAACACTTCCAGTAAATCTTTGTCCGTCTCCCGTCTCCAGGAAGGAAATCAGACATGACATTAACAATTGCTTCTGTATTCTCTGGGAAACACTCTCCTAAACGCCGGGCACGGGAATATATTAACAGCTCTCAGATTTCCAGTCAGCCCCATGCTCGGGGTCTGTGGAACTGCAGAGATCATTTCCCAGGAGCTGCAGAGATCATTTCCCCCGAGCTGGACAGTGCATGGGGGGATGCACGCTTCCATGAGGATGAGGAGGGAGCAGAGCAGCTCTTGTGGGGTATTTTTGGGGTCCCCTGTGGCAGGAAGGAAATGATGAATCTGACTCCATGCTCTTAGAAGGCCAATTTATTATTATATTATATTACATATTATATTATATGATATTATATTAGTATTATATTATATTATATTATATTATATTATATTCTATTATATTATATTATATTCTATTATATTATATTATATTATATTATATTATATTATCTTATATTATATTATATTCATAGAATGCTATACTAAATCTATACTAAAGATAGAGAAAGGATACAGACAGAAGGCTTAAAAAGATACTAATGAAAATCTCGTGACTCTCCAGAGTCTGACACAGCTGATGGTGATTGGTCATTAAGTCAAAACAATTCACCCGTTGGATAAACAATCCCCAACCACATTCCAAAGCAGCAAAACACAGGAGAAGCAAATGAGATAATTATTGGTTTTCCTTTTTCTCTGAGGCATCTCAGCTCCCCAGGAGGAGAATCCTGGGCCAGGGGATTTTTCAGACAGTGTGACAGTGGCACTGTAGGAGCTGCTGGGCAGGCAGGGCTGGGGCAGGGTGGGTGCCTGGTGTCCATCAGCTCTGCAGGAGCTGCGTGCCCTGCTCAGGGCTCAGCAGCAGCCGGGATCGATGGAGCTATCAAAGCTGGGTATGGACGTGTGCCCGAGCATTTAACTGCCTTCAGCTCTCCAGCAAATCCAGGGGGGCTCTCTGCAAAGCCTCTGGAATGTTTCACAGGCACTGCCATGCCAGGCCAGCCCTCAGCTTCCCATTCCTTCGGTTTCCCCCTTGATGGAGGCAGGAGGTGCTGAGCCCTTCCTGAGCACGGAGGGCACGCACAGCTCCAAGGAACAGCTCTGGCTTTCCAAGAAAGGAGGACCTGAGCCTTGTCTGACTCCAGGAACTGCTTCAGGTAAAATCCTGAGAAGTTTCTCACTCTCTTCTGAAGCTTCAGCAAAAATAAATGAGAATATTGAGAATTCAGCTCATCTGCCAGAGGGCTGTGTGCAGTGCTGAGCTGAGAGCAAGCACTGCTAAAGCTCCACCAAGTGAGAGTGAAAAATAAAGGCACCAGGTATTTCCAAAGGTGTGTGTTCCCTCTTCCAAAGGTGTGTATTCCCACTTCCAAAGGTGTGCGTTCCCTATTCCAAAGATGTGCGTTCCCTATTCCAAAGGTGTGTGTTCCCTATTCTAAAGGTGTGTTCACACTTCCAAAGGTGTGTGTTAATTAAATTTTATTTTATTTTATTTTATTTTATTTTATTTTATTTTATTTTATTTTATTTTATTTTATTTTATTTTATTTTATTTTATTTTATTTTATTTTATTTTATTTTGACCCCACCCTGGGCATCCCTGGCAGTGGTGTCCAAACCCTCCTGGAGCTCTGGCAGCCTCAGCCTGTGCCCATTCCCTGGGGAGCCTGGGCAGTGCCAGCACCCTCTGGGGGAGAACCTTTCTCTGATCTCCAGCCTGAGCCTCCCTGGCCCAGCTTCACACCAAAAAAAAAAAGGCAAAAGTCTGTCTTGACCCAATTTCCAACTTTGAACAGTAGAAGCAAGGTGATTTTGACAGAGGATGCTCCAACCTACTCCATGAAAGGCAAAAAAATATCCAGGTTGGAAAGCAAGCTAAATAAACCCACATTAAAGATGGTTTGAGGGTTGCAGGAGAAGGGTTGTTTCCTTGCTTGTGCATTAAAACAGTGAGGAGCAATGCACAACTCTGGTAAGAGACTCATTCCTGGAACTTTTTAAATCAAATGTGATTTTTGTCACAGAAGTGCTCACTTTGAAGCAGAACCTCCTTCAGAGAATCCCTCCGGTTATAACCACATGGAAATGACTCATAAAATACATAACTATGATCAAAATGGTCAAAAAACTCCTTTAATTCCTGAGTTGGGTGGTCCCAGATGCACAGTGGCCACTCTGGGATGAGCTAAACCAGCTGAAAACGTCAGATCCTCACATGGCACCACCACAACTTCAGTATTCCCCAGGGACAAGCAGAACCATCCCATGCCATCCCATGGATCCCATCCCATGGATCCCATCCCATGCCATCCCATCCCATGGATCCCATCCCATCCCATGGATCCCATCCCATGCCATCCCATGGATTCCATCCCATCCCATGGATCCCATCCCATGCTATCCTATCCCATGCCATCCCATGCCATCCCATGCCATCCCATCCCATCCCATCCCATGCCATCCCATGCCATCCCATGGATTCCATCCCATCCCATGGATCCCATCCCATGCTATCCTATCTCATGCCATCCCATGCCATGCCATGCCATCCCATCCCATGCCATCCCATGCCATCCCATGCCATCCCATGCCATCCCATCCCATCCCATCCCATCCCATCCCATCCCATCCCATCCCATCCCATCCCATCCCATCCCATGCCATGCCATGCCATGCCATGCCATGCCATGCCATGCCATGCCATCCCAGGAACTGCCCCAAGGCACCAGGACCACACACAAACTGGGGTTTGGGCAGGACACTGCTGGAGGAGCTGTGTGGGACATGGCTGTGCCCTGTCCCCATGGAAATCTGGGGACTTTTCCTGGGTTATTGTAAAATCTCTCTCCCAGCCACTCCAAATCCTGATAAGGTCCCCAAAATGCCAGATCAGCTCCATTTACATTTATCCTCACTGTTTTTAAGGGCTCTGATAACAACCTGGCAATACAAAATAAACCAATGTTTGATTTGCCTGACACTGTATTGGAAATCTTAAGTTGATCTTAATTCATCCCTGTTAAAATTTGTTACTGCTCCGAATTGCTCTATGGAAATATCAGGTTCAGTTTCTATGACAACAAGAGTCATAAATGCCAAAATTCTTCCTGTTCCCTTTCTGTTTTCAGCTTGACAATCAGCCTTTTTTTTTTTTTTTTTCATTATTTTAAATTAACCTCTCCCTTTCCCCTGGAAATGAATAATCCAGACAGATCCTGCTTTCCCTGCTGTGTGCACAATGCCCAGTTGTTTCAGCACAGCCCATCTGTGGCTGGAGAACTGGAAAAAACTCATCCTCCTTTCCCCAGGGACCATTCAGGCCCTGGAAATGGATGGAGGGTGGGAAAAGAAAGCCCAAGGAGGACCCCAGGGAATCAGGGCTCCTCCACAGGCCCCATTCCAGTCAGGAATGTGAGGGGGGCACTGAGGGCACCCTGTGCCAGAGGCAGTGCCCGGGGCTGGCACAGGTGGGGCTCCCGGTCCTGTGAGCTCCCAGCTCAGCCACATCCAAGGACAGGATGGACAGGATGGGATGGATGGGACAGGATAGACAGGATGGATGGGCCAGGATGGACAGAATGGATGGGACAGGACAGAATGGACAGGATGGACAGGATGGATGAGACAGGATGGACAGAATGGATGGATGGGATGGACAGGATGGATGGGAAAGGATGGACGGGCTGGATGGGATGGACAGGACAGGATGGAACAGGACAGGATGGAACAGGATGGACAGGTCAGGATGGACAGGATGGACAGGTCAGGATGGGACAGGATGGACAGGATGGACAGGTCAGGATGGACAGGATGGACAGGTCAGGATGGGACAGGATGGACAGGATGGACAGGACAGGATGGACAGGATGGACAGGTCAGGATGGAACAGGATGGACAGATCAGGATGGACAGGATGGACAGGATGGACAGGACAGGATGGACAGGATGGACAGGTCAGGATGGGACAGGATGGACAGGATGGACAGGTCAGGATGGAACAGGATGGACAGATCAGGATGGACAGGATGGACAGGATGGACAGGACAGGATGGACAGGACAGGCTGGACAGGGCAACAGCAGCTGCCCACATTTTCCAGAAAAAATACCAGCCAGCCCCTCGATCCTGGAGCCACCACCACCATCCTGGAGCCAGCCCCACCCTCCAGCTGCTGGCAGAGCTGGGAGCACCGTGACATTCAGTGCTCCTGACTGAAATAGGACAGGGCTGGGCTGCAAACACACAGAACATTTCCAGGGCTGGGCTGCAAACACACACACACAGAACATTTCCAGAGCTGGGCTGTAAACACACACAGAACATTTTCAGTGCTGGGCTGCAAACAAACACACACAGAACATTTCCAGAGCTGGGCTGCAAACACACACACACAGAACATTTCCAGTGCTGGGCTGTAAACTCACACACAGAACATTTCCAGTGCTGGGCTGCAAACAAACACACACAGAACATTTCCAGAGCTGGGCTGCAAACACACACACACAGAACATTTCCAGAGCTGGGCTGTAAACAAACACACACAGAACATTTCCAGTGCTGGGCTGTAAACAAACACACACAGAACATTTTCAGTGCTGGGCTGCAAACAAACACACACAGAACATTTCCAGAGCTGGGCTGCAAACACACACACACAGAACATTTCCAGAGCTGGGCTGCAAACTCACACACAGAACATTTCCAGAGCTGGGCTGCAAACAAACACACACAGAACATTTCCAGTGCTGGGCTGTAAACAAACACACAGAGAACATTTCCAGTGCTGGGCTGCAAACAAACACACACAGCATTTCCAGTGCTGGGCTGCAAACAAACACACACAGAACATTTCCAGTGCTAGGCTGTAAACAAACACACAGAGAACATTTCCAGTGCTGGGCTGTAAACAAACACACAGAGAACATTTTCAGTACTGGGCTGCAAACAAACACACACAGAACATTTCCAGAGCTGGGCTGTAAACACACACACACAGAACATTTCCAGTGCTGGGCTGCAAAAACACACACACAGAACATTTCCAGTGCTGGGCTGCAAACAAACACACACAGAACATTTCCAGTGCTGGGCTGCAAACAAACACACAGAGAACATTTCCAGTGCTGGGCTGTAAACAAACACACAGAGAACATTTCCAGTGCTGGGCTGCAAACAAACACACACACAGAACATTTCCAGTGCTGGGCTGCAAACAAACACACACAGAACATTTCCAGTGCTGGGCTGTAAACAAACACACACAGAACATTTCCAGTGCTGGGCTGCAAACAAACACACACACAGAACATTTCCAGTGCTGGGCTGTAAACAAACACACAGAGAACATTTCCAGTGCTGGGCTGCAAACAAACACACACACAGAACATTTCCAGTGCTGGGCTGCAAACACACACAGAACATTTCCAGTGCTGGGCTGCAAACACACACACACACACAGAACATTTCCAGTGCTGGGCTGTAAACAAACACACAGAGAACATTTTCAGTACTGGGCTGTAAACAAACACACACAGCACTTCCAGTGCACAGGGCTCTTGTGTCCCTCCTGCAGCTGTTTGAGCCTTAAGGACTTTGCCAGAGAGGAATTAGAAGGACTCCTGCCCTGGCTGAGCTTCCAGAACAACCAAGGGCCAGAGCCTGAGGAAACAGCCTCAGATTGCAGCAGGGGAGGCCTAGGTTTGATACTGGGGAAATGGATCCTGGTATTTGCTTTCTGCTCTGAAAATTTTTACTGCAACAAGATTTTCTTTCATTTTCAGCTCTTAGCTGGCTGTTCATCCCCAGCACTGGCTGTGGAAATTTTCCTTCCTTCCTGCCCTGTGTCCCTGCATTGGTGTCCCCTGGGCCAGGATCAGGGACACATGGGCAGCAGCATTTCCACTTTTCTGTTCTCAGGTGAAAGCAGAAGATGCTTCACTTCTGCCAGAGGTTCAACGGCTGCTTGTGGAAACTCAGAGAAAAAAAAAAAAAAAAAGTGGATTTTCTTGCTGCTGTGGTTCATGTCTTAATCCTTTCCTTGCACTGTTCTGGGCCACTGAAGTCACTCAAGTTGAAGCCTCAAAATTCTGGGTTTAAAACCCCCTGATTTCCCCACTGCCCCCACCATCCAAGGGGATGTGGTCAGGAATCCCTGCCTGAAGCTGAGAGCAGCCAAAACGTGGCAGGTCCTTGGACCCAAGTGATTGTGACCCAAAAACCACAGCCCTGGTAACCCCTCAGTGCAGCACAGCCCGTCCTGGTGTGCTCCAGGGATCCACGGGGAAATCTGGGCTGGCAGAGGGAACAGCAGGGATTGCTGCCCTCCCTCAGGGGGAAATCTCCTTTTTGGGAGGGGCTGAGCAGCCAAAGGCAGGGATGCACAGGGGGAGCCCTCCAGCTGCAGCCCTGCATTTAATGCTCCCCATTCTGAGGCAGGTTTGCCTGCCTAGAAAAGCCTGGCACACAGGAATTATTTTTACATTTTAGGGTTTTAGTCTAATTTAGGCTGAAACCTGAATTGGTCTTTTCTTTTTCCCCCCAACAAATTGAATCAGCTTCTGTTTACATTTACATTTCCACTGAAACTTCTGCTGCTTCTCAACTCAGGGACATAATGTCTTCTCATAAAAACCTCATCAAGCATCAACTAAAATTCTTCTTCACTCTCTTTATGCTCACAAAACATTCCTTTTTTGAATACCTCCAGTAAGTGATGCTAAACTTCACCATCTGCTAAGATTTTTATCCCATTGTATTTCTTCTTTGCTCCTGAAGATGATAATTTGCTTATATTGCTGTGCCGTTCCACCTCTCAGTATTTTTACCAGGCATTATCATATCTTTGCTTCTTAATTTTAATAGTTTGCCATTAATTTACATTCTCAACGATCTGTGCAGCCTAAATCAGCAATCAGCTGCATTCAGCGCTGGGCCAGGAGTTAAGGAGTTCACACCAATAAATAGAATTTTCACCATTATTCACAAAATGCCTTTGGTTCCGTGCTGCCCCGGGGGCTGAGCTCTGCCTGAGCTGCTTTGGGCAGGTTTCAGCTGCCTGGGGAACATCCAGGTGCTCGTTCCCAGTGATTTGGGCTCAGCCCTGGGAATCCTGCCACGGATCAAACCCCCAGCCCCTGGCAGAGGATGTTTGGTGTGAAGGGTGGGCAAAGTCAGGGTTTGGCTGGGTCCCCCTCAGGACTGAGCCCTGGACACATTCTCCTCTAAATGCACAAAAATCAGCCCCAGCTGGCGTGGAACAGGAGCTGCCTGGCAGCAGGCTCGTGCCTTCCAGGGAAACAAGCTCATGGCTGAACATCCCCTGGGACAGACGTTTGAAGTGCTCTATTTTCATTAAAATAACCTTTTCAATTAAGCAAAAGGAATTATTAATATTCTGATCTATTATCAGGACCCCATTTCGAATCCATCAAGCCAACAGCATGAGTCATAATTGAAAAAAAAATCTATTTCTGGGGCTCTGTGGGTCCACAGGTGCAGCTGCAGGGGAGGAGAGGCCCAGGAAAAGGAGCAGGAGGCTTTAAATAATTCTGATTTATGGATTGGGTGATGGCAGCAACTGAATATGGCAGGCCACGTTTGGGCTTGCGCTGCCATGAAATTTATGGGTGCACACATAAAGTGAAGAGCTGCCTTCCCTCCAAACATTTTACAGTCTGGGTGCGAGCAGGGATGAGGCAAATGCAGTGAATTTGATGGCATTTGGTCAAACTTTGTTCAGCTGGGCCTTCAGCCCTTAAAGCAAACTGACTTCTGGAGGTGCCAAGCAGGGAACTCAAACTCCAGCAAGGAGCAGCTCCCAGACAGGGGCTTCAAACACTCAGACTTCCCAGGGAGGCTGACAATCCTGCTGGACGTGTCTCATTTTCACCTGAGGGAAACGCTGGCCTGGGGGAGTGAGGGAAGTGGGGATTTTCAAGGCAGGGGGAGCAGGGAGATCAGGCCAAGCGCTGCTCCAGCAGCCCAGAGCTCCTGAGCCAGGGGTGGAGCAGGGCTGAGCCCCAGAAAATAGAACTGGCTGGGCACCCCTGTGTCTTTGGTTGTTTGGGGTATTTATTGATGGATAAAGGCAATTTATCCTGGCTGAGACAAACTTGTCATGGCTTTTACACAACCAATCAGTCCTGGTGCTGCTGGGGGGGGGCTGGGCTGGGGGGACACATCCAGGGACATCCAAACACATCCAGGGCTGGGAGACACATCCAGGGAGATCCAAACACACCCAGGGCTGGGGGACACATCCAGGGAGATCCAAACACACCCAGGGCTGGGGGACACATCCAGGGACATCCAAACACATCCAGGGCTGGGAGACACATCCAGGGAGATCCAAACACACCCAGGGCTGGGGGACACATCCAGGGACATCCAAACACACCCAGGGCTGGGGGACACATCCAGGGCCATCCAAACACACCCAGGGCTGGGGGACACATCCAGAAAGGAAGAAACCATGAGGAGGACTCCATCTTATCACAGGGCTAATTAATTACTTAGTGACACTAGGTTATTCTATGCTGTATTACACTATATAGTACACATTACATTGAAATATACATTAACCTATAATATATATATAAATAAAATATTAATTAATAATAAATAATAAAATATATAAAATAAATATATATTGTTCTATGCTATATTACACTATATCACATCCCATCTGATCTGAGCCTGCCCAGCACTCAGCTCTGCTCCCCCTGCCCAGAATCTGTGACTGTCACCCTCAGTCCTGACACACACACACACCCCTGGCCCTGCCAGCCAAGGAACCAAACCCCATCCCTGGGGGGGACAATCCCCACACTGCATTCTGCTGGGGCACAAACACGGGCACTGCAGGGGAGATAAGAATTGTTCTTCCTTTCTCCGAGGCTCAGAGGATGTGGAACCCAGGAATGTTCTTGGGAGGAATTGTGCCTTGCTTTTCTCTGAGAGGAGAAATGGGGTGACACCATAAAACCCCCATTAACTCAGGGACAGGGAGTGGGGAATGGAAAAGCCTTCACCCAGAAAGCCACACCAGGGTCTGCTTTTTACAGGGCCCGTGGCCTCGTTCTTTATCTTTTCATTTATTTATTCTGGTGAGGAAGAGAGGCTCGAGGATGGCACAGGGCTCCCAGATCCCGGCTCACCCCACGTGCCCTGCCAGGCGCGTGCTGCTGCAGATGGCAGGGGATAAATTTAACTGCTGCTGTCCCTGGGGGCTGGCACACAGCTGAGTGGCACAGCCTGCTGTGCCCAGAGCCCTGCCTGCTGCAGCTGAGCGGGCATGGAGGGGCTGTGCTGCAGCAGCCTGCCCTGCTGGGAACCACGGGCTTTTCTCTTTGCTTCCCCACAGTCACAACCAGAGACACCCATGGAACGCTTTCAGGGCCACCCCAGGGCCACCTCCTGCTGTCCCAGTGTCCAGCCTGGCCTGGGAGGACACGTCCTTCACTGCCCCATCCCCTTGTTGTCAGGAGAAGCTCCAAATTACCATTGCAGATTGCACTGCCTCCTCCCTGCTGGCAAAGCTGGGTTTTTTCCCCCTCAGCTGCAAAAAAAAATTTGAACAAATAATTTAGGGGGCGGAGAAAAAAAAAAAAAAAAAAAAAAAAAGGAAAAAAAATCGTCGTTTTTTAGCACGTTCTTTTGGAAAGCAAAGAGATGGAAGCAGCAGCAGGGGAGAGGCAGGAGCTGAGTGCAGGAGCACAAATGATGTCCCGAGGGGCTCCTGGGGGAGCGCAGGCTCTGCCTCCTCTGCTCTCAGCTCCTCTTTGTGCTCTGCTGTGCTCAGGCCCTGCACCACCAGGGAAGGTGTTTGGTGGATCACAGCCTCCAGCCCTTTGCCCAGGAGTGGTTTTTTCCCTGCTCCACAAAGGATTTTGAAAAGGAAGATTTCCCTTCCCCACCACATTCCCTGGAGAGCAGGGCTGCTCCGGGGAGGATATTTCTGTGTGCTCCAAACCCCACACCCTGCTGCAGGCTGCTGCCTGATTTGCATGTTCTGAAGGTGCTGCTGAGGGGGAATTCAGTGGTTTCTAAACCTCGTGGTGTGCCAGCTCCCGTGCATATGCAATAATTTGTACTCGGAGATGCGCAGTGACCTCTTTTTTTTTCAGAGCAAGAAATGTTTTCATTAAAAATAAAACAGCAGATACATCAAGACATTTCCTCTTGTAAAGCCTCCTGTCCTGAATATCAAGTAGGAATAGCCAGGCTGTGCAAAGCTTTCTGATGGTGCTACACAGATAAAAACAGAGAGCCTGAGAGGGAGATTGGGCTGTTGAGTGACAGATAAACCCAACTTTAGGGGCTCTGAGACTTCCACAAACACATCACAGGACCAGGGAATGTCTGGGCTTGGAAGGGACCTTAAACCCCACCCAGTGCCACCCTGCCATGGCAGGGACACCTCCCACTGTCCCAGGGTGTCCCAGTGTCCAGCCTGGCCTTGGGCACTGCCAGGGATCCAGGGGGAGGCCCAACTGCTCTGGCAATTCCAGCCCAGCCAGGAATTCCCAGTTCCCAATCTCCCACCCATCCCTGCCCTCTGGCACTGGGAGCCATTCCCTGGCTCCTGTCCCTCCATCCCTTGGAAATCCTCTCTCCATCTTTCCTGCAGCTCCTTCAGGCCCTGCAAGACCACCCCTGGGTGACCCCAAACCTTCTCCTCTCCAGGGGAACATTCCCACCTCTCCAGCAGAGCTGCTCCATCCCATGGATCATCCTGGTTCTCCTCAGGGCTCTCCCCAGCACCTCCAGGTGCTCCCTGTGCCGGGCCCAGGGCTGGAGCCAGGATTCCAGCTGGGATCTCACCTGAGGGGGCAGAGGAGCAGAGCCCCAACCCCTTCCTGCTGGGCTCAGCCCTGGCTCGGGGGGCTCTGGGCTGGGGCAGGTCCAGCTCTCCCCACAGCACCCCCAAATCCCTTCCCAGGTGCTCATCCCAGCCTGGAGTGATGCCAGGGCCAGCCCCATCCGCAGGATTCCCTTGGGCCACTCCTGAGCTTGCCCAGGTCCCTCTGGGTGTGTCCTGCCCCTCAGCTTGGTGTCCCCTCCCTGTGCTGAGGGGGCCCTGCAGCCCTGGGTCCCTGTCCCTGGGGAGGAGGGACCCCTAAGGGACACCTGAGGGACACTGAGAGACATTGAGGGACACTGAGAGACCCCTAAGGGATCCTGAAGGACACTGAGTTACCCCTGAGGGACATTGAGGGACACCTAAAGGACCCCTGAGGGACACTGAGTTACCCCTGAGGGACACTGAGAGACCCCAAAGGGATCCTTGAGGGACACTGAGGGACATTGAGAGACCCTGAGTTACCCGAGGGACACTGAGGGACTCCTGAGGGACATTGAGGGACATTGAGGGACATTGAGGGACATTGAGGGACCCCTAAGGGATCCTGAGGGACACTGAGTTACCCCTGAGGGACACTGAGAGACCCCTAAGGGATCCTTGAGGGACACTGAGGGACTCCTGAGGGACATTGAGGGACTCCTGAGGGACAGCTTAGGGACATTGAGGGACCCCTAAGGGATCCTGAGGGAAACTGAGTTACCCCTGAGAGACACTGGCAGACCCTGAGGGACACTGAGTTACCCCTGAGAGATACTGAGGGACACTGAGGGACCCCTGAGGACCCCTGAGGGATCCCTAAGGGACCCCTGAGTGTCACCTCTGAGCACTGGTGGCCAGCAGGACTCTGGCCACGGCCCAGCAGCAGCATCCCCGTGGCTGAAGTGAAACACCTTCGACCAACACAAACCAAATCAGGGCCTGCAGAGACTTCAGGCCCCAAAATCTCCATTTTTTTAGCCCTTCCCGTGAAGCTGGGCTGTCTCGTGGGCACTGTGGATATTACAGCTCTGGGGATCCCTGAGCCAGGGGGGCAGCAGCAGGCTTGGGCTGCTGGAAATATTGGGAAAGGTTTTCCCCTGCTGGGAAATCTTCACCAGGAGAACAGGAACAGACTCCTGGAGACACCCAAAAGAGCACTCCCAGCGTCAGACCAGCTCCTGTGAGCAGCTCTGCTCTCTCTGGATGGAAGCAGAGCTGAGAAAACAGGGCATCACTGATTCCCACCATCCTGAGGAGCCAGCATCACCAGGCTGCCACCAAATCGTGGCTCCTGTGACCAACGTGCCTCCTTGGTTACAAATTGTGTTTGAAATTTCCGAGCTCTTGGAGCTGGCTGAGCCCTCCAAGCCCAGAGTTGGGAACACCTGAACAAATAGGAGCTGTCAGCTCTGTCCATGGCAATGCACAAACTCCTGCTGCTCCTTCTCTGGCAGGATTCAGGGCATTGCCAAAGAATGGGAATCAGAGCTCACAAAGCCCCCAATTCTCCATTAATTCAGGGTAAAAAAGAACTCATCTGCAAAGCCACGCTGCTAATTACTCTGATTTAAAGAGCGTTTCAATTACCTAATTGAGGCCCAGAAATAGGGCACTCAATTTAGGTGGTCAGTCACAGTTCAGAACTAATGAATGGTAAGTGATTAATACACAGCCCAGAAACACTCATCATCAGAAAATGATTCCTTGGAGCAGCCAGGGGCTGGCTGGCACTGCTCCTGGCACTCTGGGAATGCTGCCCCAGGCACAGCCAGCTGTCCCCAGGCTGTCACCCCAATGGGCTTGGCTCTCCAAAGGGCACAGAGAGGATTTTTCCACAGGGGCTTTGCCCAGAGCTGTGTCTTTGTTTGTTTGGGGTATTTATTGATGGATAAAGGCAATTTATCCTGGCTGAGACAAACTTGTCATGGCTTTTACACAACCAATCAGTCCTGGTGCTGCTGGGGGGGGGCTGGGCTGGGGGACACATCCAGGGACATCCAAACACACCCAGGGCTGGGGGACACATCCAGGGAGATCCAAACACATCCAGGGCTGGGGGGACACATCCAGGGAGATCCAAACACATCCAGGGAGATCCAAACACATCCAGGGACATCCAAACACATCCAGGGAGATCCAAACACATCCAGAGCTGGGGGACACATCCAGGGACATCCAAACACATCCAGGGCTGGGGGGACACATCCAGGGAGATCCAAACACACCCAGGGCTGGGGGGACACATCCAGGGAGATCCAAACACATCCAGAGCTGGGGGACACATCCAGGGAGATCCAAACACATCCAGGGCTGGGGGGACACATCCAGGGACATCCAAACACATCCAGGGCTGGGGGACACATCCAGGGACATCCAAAACACATCCAGGGCTGGGGGACACATCCAGGGACATCCAAACACATCCAGGGCTGGGGGACACATCCAGGGACATCCAAACACATCCAGGGCTGGGGGACACATCCAGGGAGATCCAAAACCATCCAGGGACATCCAAACATATCCAGAGCTGGGGGACACATCCAGGGACATCCAAAACCATCCAGGGACATCCAAACACATCCAGGGCTAGGGGGACACATCCAGGGACATCCAAACACATCCAGAGCTGGGGGACACATCCAGGGAGATCCAAACACATCCAGGGCTGGGAGACAGGATCCAGGGAGATCCAAACACACCCAGGGCAGGGGGACACATCCAGGGAGATCCAAACACATCCAGGGCTGGGGGACAGGATCCAGGGACATCCAAACACATCCAGGGACATCCCAACGCATCCAGGGCTGCCAGGGACAGGAGCAGAGGGAACGGCCTCAGGGCAGCTCAGGGTGGGCCCAGCAGGAATTTCCCCATGGAAAGGGGGCTCAGGCCTTGGCACTGCCCAGGGAGGGTTGCAGTGCCCATCCCTGCAGGTATCCAAGGATGCCATCAATTAGTCATTATTAATTGGCAAGTAATACAAAGCTAATAGCTGGTTATCACTAACAATAAGCACTCATAACTAAAGCACAAATTTAAGGCAAAGGAAGGAGCTCAAATTCTTCTGCAAAGAGTTTAATCCAGTGAGAAGTCACCTTCAGGTTGGGTAAAATATATTCAAGGTTTTTTCTACAACTCCTGACCCTTCCCAGAGGGAAAAGAGAATGAAGGAAAATCTTACAGCAGGGATGTTCCATTTCAACTACTCCAAAAAAATAACAAAAAATAAAATTAAAAAAAAATCACAGAATCCCAGAATGGTTTAGGCTGAAAGGGACCTTAAAACTCATCTTGTTCTGCCATGGTAGGGACACCTCCCACTGTCCCAGGCTGCTCCAAGCCCCAATGTCCAACCTGGCCTTGGGCACTGCCAGGGATCCAGGGGCAGCCACAACTGCTCTGGGCAATTGTTCTGAAGATTGAAAAAAAATATTCTGAAAAATTATATATATGTAAAATAAACGTATTCTGTGACAAATAAATGTATTTTTATACAGCTCTGAAAATAATACTAAAATTATTCTGAAAGTGCATTTTAAATTAGAACCAACCCCATTCCCACTGGAAATGGGAATGTCAGAGGACATGCCCAGGAGCAGGGCCCGTTGGGATGCAGGGAGAGGAGGCTCTGAGCAGCAGCCAGGGCTCAGCCTGTGCCCCTCTCTGAGCTCAGATAACAGGTACTGCTGTTATCTGCCTGCTTTGCCTCTCCTTCCCAATCCCTAGAAATTATTTGCCATAGCAACCCCCTGTGCCAATAAGTTGTACTATCTAATTACACCTTGCATGAAATTATTCCCATTTGTCAGTTTTCATGTTCCCACACCAGAAATGCTGTTCCAACAAGTCACACCTTCCAGAGCCGGCGTTTCCTTCACGAGTTTGCCTTAATTACCCCCCTCACCTTGGCCACAGCCCATGGCAGGAACAGTGCCCTGAACGGGGAACAACGAGCACTGGCTCCGAGGCTGAGCCATTGTTTTATTCCTCTGTGTCATTTATTATACTGTACTTATTGAGAAGCCCATAACCCTTGCAGAGAGAGTCACAGAGTCACAGAATCAGAGGGTCACAGAGTCACAGAGTCACAGAATCAGAGGGTCACAGGGTCACAGAGTCACAGAGTCAGAGGGTCACAGAGTCACAGAATCAGAGGGTCACAGAGTCACAGAGTCACAGAGTCACAGAGTCACAGAGTCAGAGGGTCACAGAGTCACAGAGTCAGAGGGTCACAGAGTCACAGAGTCACAGAGTCACAGAGTCACAGAGTCACAGAGTCAGAGGGTCACAGAGTCACAGAGTCACAGAGTCACAGAGTCACAGAATCAGAGGGTCACAGAGTCACAGAGTCACAGAGTCACAGAATCAGAGGGTCACAGGGTCACAGGATCACAGGGTCACAGAGTCTCAGAATGACCAGGTTGGAAGAGACCTTCAAGGCCATCAAGTCCAGCCCATCCCCAACACCCCAACTCACCCCTGGCACCCAGTGCCACATCCAGGCTTTGTTAAACACACCCAGGGATGGGGACTGCACCACCTCCCTGGGCAGAACATTCCAGAACTTTATCACCTTTCTGTAAAAACTTTTCCTGCTATCCAACCTGAATTTCCCCTGGCCCAGCTCCAGGCTGTGAGCCCTGGTTGTGTCAGTGCTGCTGGAGGACAGTCTGGCACAGCTTTGACCTCCCTGGGCAATCCCTCCAAACACCTCCAGTGTCCAATTAAGAAACCACCTGGGGTAAACAAATCCCCATAACACATTCCTCATGTGCACAACACCCAGTGCAGCCAGTGCAGAGCAGAACTGTTTCTCATCCTTTTCTCTGATCCCTCAGCCTTTCCCAGGACAATGCCTGGGGGAGTTGTGTTTCTCTCTGTGCCCAGAGAGCTGCTGCCACACCAGCCTGCTGCAGCCCTGCTGGCAGGGCCAGGCCTGGCGAGGCCACAGGGTGCCCTGAGTGTGCTGGTGACAGTGCTGGGACTGGGAGAGGAGAGGATGGGCCTCACCTGTGCTCACCTCCACCAGCACACCTTCATTTGGGCTCCAACAGCCTTCCCCAGGTGTGGCAGCCCCGACGGGCTCTAGGACAAAGTGGACAGATGGACACACCGTGGTTTAGCTGGAATCCCACCCAGTGCCATGGATGGCACCTCACATCCCACCCAGTGCCATGGATGGCACCTCCCATCCCATCCAGTGCCATGGATGGCACCTCACATCCCACCCAGTGCCATGGATGGCACCTCGCATCCCACCCAGGGCCGTGGATGGCACCTCACATCCCACCCAAGGCCGTGGATGGCACCTCACATCCCATCCAGTGCCATGGATGGCACCTCACATCCCACCCAGTGCCATGGATGGCACCTCACATCCCACCCAGGGCCATGGATGGCACCTCACATCCCACCCAGGGCCGTGGATGGCACCTCACATCCCACCCAGGGCCATGGATGGCACCTCACATCCCACCCAGGGCCATGGATGGCACCTCACATCCCACCCAGTGCCATCCATGGCACCTCCCACTGTGCCAGGGTGTGGGATTCACATTCTCTGAACCTGAGAGAAGTTGTAGGGAGATAGAATATAAGAAAATAAAGATGGTGCAGAAAGTAATCTCACCTCTAAGGAGCTGCAGCTGGGCCAATGATCAAAGATCAGGAACAGGCCTGACTTTAAAGGGGCACAGCTGTGACCAGCGAGATGAAGAGAGCTATAAAGAGTGGGGTGGGGTTGGGAAGGGAGCTGGGCTCAGTTGGCTGCTTTGGGAAGGAGAAGGAGTCAGTGCTCTGAGGAGTTGCCCACCAGAAACACCAAGAAGGTGTGAGACTTTTGTGATAAGGGGACAACAGCGTGGAACCCCTGCAAAGAGATGGCGACAGCAGTGAGAGAAGCAGAGAAAAGAATGATCCAAACAATTCTTATCTCATTTGCTGCTCCTGTTGTGCCAAAGTAGAATGCAATGTGGAGATTGTTTCCCCCAAGTGATGGTGGCTTGTTTCGTTGGCCCATGAGGGCCAGGTGTGTGCCCAGGCTGCTGTCAGCAGACAGCCACAAGGTTCCCATCAGGGCCAGGTGTGTGTCCAGGCTGCTCTCAGCAGACAGCCACAAGGTTCCCATCAGGGCCAGGTGTGTGCCCAGGCTGCTGTCAGCAGACAGCCACAAGGTTCCCATCAGGGCCAGGTGTGTGCCCAGGCTGCTCTCAGCAGACAGCCACAAGGTTCTGTGCAGCTGAGTGCTTGGGTGTTGTGGTGTAAAGCTAGGTTCTGCCCCTCAGCTGTGACTACTTCCTCCTTGCCTGTCCCCTGCCCGATCCTGATCACTGTGTCAAGATCCACATTCCAGCAAGGGCATCATGAGATTGGCAGAAGTTCAAAAGATGCCCTTCAGGCCTGGAGTCATTGGCCTGTCCAGATGTCATTGTTCCCTGAGACCCTCCCCCTCCCACCTGGTTGGTGGCTCACCTGTCCTCCCTCCCACCTTCCTGTGAGCTTAAAAGGCGTTGGGGCCATGCGGTCGGGGTCTGTTCGGAGCAGTACTGAGATTCGGAACTGTAATACCTTGGAATAAACTCTGGATTTAACTCTCCGGCAGAACCCGCTCTCTTTCTCTTCACCATCGCCTGGACCTTTTCCACTAGAGGTAAAACTGAGTTCATGGGCCCATTTCGAGTGCTTAATAGTAACTGCCTGCGAGCCAAAGGTGTCTCTGAGGAGAAATATCCCCAGTAGCCACCTCTAGCTCAAGAGCAATCAACACTTGGGTAGCTGCAGTTTCGATGCAGTGTAATACAGCACAGAATAATGTAGTATAATAAAGTGATTAATTAGCCCTCTGGTATCAATGGAGTCAGATGCCTCCTTCTCCCCGCTCACGGGCACCTTGCCAACCCTGTGCCAGGGTGGCCTTGGGCACTGCCAGGCCTGGGGGGCTCCTTGAGGAGGCTCAGGGAGCAGAGCAGGGCTGCAGGCAGCACAGCACATTGACATGTTTGGGTGGCAGTGGGGAAAGGTGCTGACAGCTGCTGCTGAATTAGGGGAAAAATCCTCTCCACAACGTGAAGGTTTATTACCATTTTTCATTAGGCTTAAAAGGTTCTCTGCACTCAGGGATTGCAATGAAGTTGATGAGAGGGGACAGCTTCATTAAATCAAAAGTTAGCTTTTCAAAACTTTATCCTGTGGTGTTTGCTGGAGAGAGCTCTGAGCCTGCTGGGCCTGCAGTTCCCCCAGAATGGACTGAGCCCCAAAAGGGCTCACTCTGGGCAGCATTCCCAAAACTGCCACTGGGATGGCCCTGGCAGGTCCTTCCTTTAGGGTGATGCTGAACATCATTCCTTGATCCACAAATCCCAGAGGATCCTGATGGGATCCTTCCTTTAGGGTGATGCTGAACATCATTCCCTGATCCCAAAATCCCATAGCCTCCTGATGGGATCCTTCCTTTAGGGTGATGCTGAACATCATTCCCTGATCCCAAAATCCCAGAGGATCCTGGTGGGATCCTTCCTGTGAGGTGATTCTGGACATCATTCCCTGATCCCAGTGGATCCTGGTGGAATCCTTCCTGTGGGGTAATGCTGTCCAGCATCACCCCACAGGAAGGATCCCATCAGGAGGCTCTGGGATTTTAGGATCAGGAGGTGCTGCCCAGTATCACTCCACAGGAAGGATTCCACCAGGATCTGCTGGGATCAGAAGGTGCTGTCCAGCATTACCCCACAGGAAGTATCCCATCAGGATCCTCTGGGATCTCCTAATCCCAAAATCCCAGAGGATCCTGATGGGATCCTTCCTGTGGGGTGAGGCTGGACAGCATCTCCTGATCCCAAAATCCCAGAGGATCCTGGTGGAATCCTTCCTGTAGGGTGAGGCTGGACAGCATCTCCTGATCCACAAATCCCAGCAGATCCTGATGGGATCCTTCCTGTGGAGTGATACTGGGCAGCATCTCCCGATCCCAAAATCCCAGAGGGTCCCAGAGGATCCCTGCAGCCAGAGTCTCCCAATGGGATCCTTCCTGTGGGGTGATGCTGGACAGCATCTCCTGATCCCAAAATCCCAGAGCCTCCTGATGGGATCCTTCCTGTGGGGTGATGTTTAACAGCACCTCCTGATCCCAAAATCCCGGAGCCTCCTGATGGGATCCTTCCTGTGGGGTGATGCTGGACAGCACCTCCTGATCCAAAATCCCAGAGGATCCTGATGGGATCCTTCCTGTGGGGTGATGCTGGACAGCATCCCCCCCTCCCTGATCCTGGGGGATCCCTGCAGCAGAGGCTCCTCCTGCCCCCCCCACAGGCTCACCCCGGGGCTCTGTGCCCACTGACCCCCAGACTGTCCCCGTGCACCCACCAGTGCAGCACAGAGCCGGCCCAGGGCAGCCCTGTCCTGCACCCCCAAATCCCTCCTGCCTCTGCCCCCAGGCTCCATCCCCCCCACGGGACAGGACCCCGTTCCTGCTCCAGGGCTGCCCCCAGGGACACAGGGAATCTGGGAGGAAGGCAGGGAGGGGACAGGAATGGGGGCAGCACCTCCCAGCTGGCTCACACTCCAGGATCCATGTTAAACAGCAGGGAAATCCTTATCAAAATAATCTGAGTTTCAGGTTTCTCAGGAATTCCAGGATTCATTGTAAACAGCAGGGAAATCCTTATCAAAACAATCTGAATTTCAGGTTTCTCAGGAATTCCAGGATTCATTGTAAACAGCAGGGAAATCCTTATCAAAACAATCTGAATTTCAGGTTTCTCAGGAATTCCAGGATCCATTTTAAACAGCAAGGAAATCCTTATCAAAATAATCTGAATTTCAGGTTTCTCAGGAATTCCAGGATCCATGTTAAACAGCAGGGAAATCCTTATAAAAATAATCTGAATTTCAGGTTTCTCAGGAATTCCAGAATTCATTTTAACCAGCAGGGAAATCCTTATCAAAATAGCCCAAATCTCCAGTTTTTCAGGAATTGAGAAGGAGTTTGCCTTCACAGGCAGAGGCAGGTGTGTGACACCATGGCACAGTTAATGCCACACAAATCAGTGTTTGCCTTTCGTCTGTGACCTGCCATTCCACTGGCTGTCCTCAGCAGACTGATTTATCTGTTTTCAGAGGTGATAAATTGCAGAATATTAAGATAATGGTGTAGCATTCATTACTACTCAGCTGTTTATTACCAAAATTTAAATGTAATTTAATTTCAAGTGGAAAATAATGATCATTACCGGGACAGGAAAAGACAACTCATTACTCATCTCCATCAGCATTTTATTTAACAGAACTCAGACAACAAAAAAGAAAGATTTAGTAAGTGCTTTCTGAATAAATGGAATGTTAATGGTTGATCATAAAATAAAATACAATGAGACCCTGGCACAGGGTGTCCAGAGCTGCCCCTGGATCCCTGGCAGTGCCCAAGGCCAGGCTGGACACTGGGACACCCTGGGACATTGGGAGGTGTCCCTGCCATGGCAGGGGTGGCACTGGATGAGCTTTGAGGTCCCTCCCAACCCAAACCAGCCTGGGATTCTATAATATATTGCAGCTTTTAGAAAAATAAAATTGCCTGAGTTTATCTTCACTGCTCAGAGTTTCTGTCAAAGTGTTTTTTTTTTTCATTTTAAAGCACATTTCTTGTAAAAATTATAATTGAAATACATCACAGCTTTCTGAGTCAGTTTAGCCAATGTAGAAATTTTCTGCTTAAATTATTGCCAGAGAGAAGCCTCAGCAGCTCCCCCAGAGCCTCCCCTGCCATGGGGAGCTGCCCCAGGCTGTCTCCTGGGAATCACAGGCTGCTTTGGGGTGGAGGAAATGCCACCCAGTGCCACCCCAGCCATGGCAGGGACACCTCCCACTGTCCCAGGGTGTCCCAGTGTCCAGCCTGGCCTTGGGCACTGCCAGGGATCCAGGGGCAGCCCCAGCTGCTCTGGCAATTCCAGCCCAGCCAGGAATTCCCAGTTCCCAATCTCCCATCCATCCCTGCCCTCTGGCACTGGGAGCCATTCCCTGGCTCCTGTCCCTCTGTCCTTGTCCCCGCTGTCCCATCAGGGGGAGCACAGGTGGTTCATCTCCTCATTATCATCCCCAGAGGGCTGCAGTGCTGGCACCAGGGCTCCCACAGCCCGGAGTTCATTTCTATTCATCAGTTTGTCCTGGCAGAAGCCCCCGTGCCCGGGCCAGGAGCCCTGGGGCACCCCCAGCCCTTGGTGCCCCGAGCCGGGGCCGCTCCAGCACTGAGGAAGATGAAGATGAAGATGAAGATGAAGATGAAGATGAAGATGATGAAGATGAAGATGATGAAGAGCTGCTCCTCCTTAACCTTGGCAGCCCTTCCCTGCTGTCCTGCCCTACATTGCACCCCCTTCATTCCCCTCTCCCTGCTGCAGGAGCAGTTTATTTGCAGAACATAAAAAGCCCTGAAAATCCAGTCCCTGACGATATTTCAGGCTGATGGTTTGCACTGTGCAGCAGCCTTTAATCTTCCTTGGGATAAAGCAAAACCTAAATTACCAGCTGGGAAGTGCTGGGTGCTGGGCTCAGAGTGGGCCAGCTCTGGGCACACAGCCAGGACAGAACAAAGTCCCCCCAAAAGCTCACCCTTTATTTTTCTTCCCAAATCTCCCTGCCCATTGTCTTATCGGCTCAGCTTGCAAACATTTAAAATCGGGATTAATATTGGCAGGGAAACACTCCGTGATTTCTTGCTCCTGGTACAAGAGAAGAGGACTGCCTAAAATCACAGTGTTATCAATGATCCCATTATGGCTCCAGTCCTGGAGAGCCTTCCCAGGATAAAGCTCATTTCAAAGCAGAGGCTCCCAATTTGAGGATTGTAAATACTGAACGGCACAGTTTGCACTGTGCATCCCCTGTGTGCCACTGCAGCTGGTGGCACCACCTTCCCAGTCCCACCTGCTCTGTTTTAATGACATTTTATAGAAACAGCACTTTTACCTGGCCAAGGTTTCCTCTAAAGGCATGGAGATTGCTCCATCCCAATTCCAGCCACATTTACCCTCTGATGTTTGCAATAAACCTCTGTTCTTGCTGAGAAATCCACAGAACTTCCTGACTTAAGCTGAAGGAGGGGAGATTTAATGGGATATTGGGAATTCCTGGCTGGGCTGGAATTGCCAGAGCAGCTGTGGCTGCCCCTGGATCCCTGGCAGTGCCCAAGGCCAGGTTGGACCCTGGGACACCCTGACACACCCATGGGAGGTGTCCCTGCCATGGCAGCGGTGGCAATTGATGGCCTCTAAAAATTAATTTGAAAGTCAGTAAAATTAGTGATTCCAAAAAAAACACGCCACTGAGTGGCAAGGTTCAGTTCTGCAGAGGTTTGGGGGAGCACTGCTCTGAATTTTGAAGCCTCTGACACTGCCAGGATGAAGCCCCAGTGTCTGTGTGGGCTCGCACTGCTCCATCCCTGCTCTGCTCCCAGTCCCAGCTCTGCAGAGCAGGAGGGATCCCCTGGCTCCCCCGGGGTGTGATGAGTGCTGAGAGCTCCCTGGGGTGCCCTGCCCAGGTCAGCAGAGCCCTGCTCTGATGGATGCAGCTCCCTTCTGCCCAGAGCCAAGCAGGAAACTTGGCAGGAATTACTGAAGGGAAAGTGGGCAAGTGCCAGAGCTGGCTTGGACACGTGATGGGCTCAGCTCAGCCCAGCTTGGGCTGGGGCAGCTCCTGAGCAGCTGTCACAGACCTGCCTGGCTGCCATTGCCCTGGGGATGGCACATCTGGAGCTCCAGCTGTGGCTCTGCCCTGCCCACCCACCCCTGAGCAGCTGTCACAGACCTGCCTGGCTGCCAATCCCCCGGGGATGGCACCTCTGGAGGCCCAGCTGTGGCTCTGCCCTGCCCACCCACCCCTGAGCAGCTGTCACAGACCTGCCTGGCTGCCACTCCCTGGGATGCACCTCAGGAGCCCAGCTGTGGCTCTGCCCTGCCCACCCACCCCTGAGCAGCTGTCACAGACCTGCCTGGCTGCCACTCCCCCGGGGATGGCACCTCAGGAGGCCCAGCTGTGGCTCTGCCCTGCCCACCCACCCCTGAGCAGCTGTCACAGACCTGCCTGGCTGCCACTCCCCCGGGGATGGCACCTCAGGAGGCCCAGCTGTGGCTCTGCCCTGCCCACCCACCCCTGAGCAGCTGTCACAGACCTGCCTGGCTGCCATTGCCCTGGGGATGGCACCTCTGGAGCTCCAGCTGTGGCTCTGCCCTGCCCACCCACCCCTGAGCAGCTGTCACAGACCTGCCTGGCTGCCACTCCCCCGGGGATGGCACCTCTGGAGCTCCAGCTGTGGCTCTGCCCTGCCCACCCACCCCTGAGCAGCTGTCACAGACCTGCTGGCTGCCATCCCCGGGATGGCACTCTGAGCCCAGCTGTGGCTCTGCCCTGCCCACCCACCCTGAGCAGCTGTCACAGACCTGCCTGGCTGCCATTCCCCGGGGATGGCACCTCTGGAGCTCCAGCTGTGGCTCTGCCCTGCCCACCCACCCCTGAGCAGCTGTCACAGACCTGCCTGGCTGCCAATCCCCTGGGGATGGCACCTCTGGAGCCCCAGCTGTGGCTCTGCCCTGCCCACAGCCCCAGGACACTCCCAGGTGGGCTCAGGTGTCCCTCAGTGGGCCGTGCTGCTTTAGGGAAAGGGACAGGAGCACGACCAGACTGAGAGAGGTTTACTGCTCAGACAAAACCACTCTGAAAGGCTGTGAGCTTTATAGGACAGCAGGCAGCCACAGCCTGAAATGGTCCCAGGCTCTTGGTTACAAGACAACACAGAACTTTCTGACTCAACAGGCTGAGGCCAAAGAGTTCATTTGCCTTTTCTAACCTGCCACAGTTACTTCTGTCTACTGCAATGTGGACACTTCTGCCCAATAAGGTCTGATCACATGCACACATGTCTGATTGCAGTGCACTGATCACATGCACACATGTGTGTCTGATTGCAGTGCACTGATCACATGCACACATGTCTGATTGCAGTGCACTGATCACATGCACACATGTCTGATTGCAGTGCACTGATCACATGCACACATGTGTGTCTGATTGCAGTGCACTGATCACATGCACACATGTGTGTCTGATTGCAGTGCACTGATCACATGCACACATGTCTGATTGCAGTGCCCTGATCACATGCACACATGTGTGTCTGATTGCACTGCCCTGATCACATGCACAGATGTGTGTGTGATTGCACTGCACTGATCACATGCACACATGTGTGTGTGATTGCAGTGCACTGATCACATGCACACATGTGTGTCTGATTGCAGTGCACTGATCACATGCACACATGTGTGTCTGATTGCAGTGCACTGATCACATGCACACATGTGTGTGTGATTGCACTGCACTGATCACATGCACACATGTGTGTCTGATTGCAGTGCACTGATCACATGCACACATGTGTGTGTGATTGCACTGCACTGATCACATGCACACATGTGTGTCTGATTGCAGTGCACTGATCACATGCACACATGTATGATTGCACTGCACTGATCACATGCACACATGTGTGTCTGATTGCACTGCCCTGATCACATGCACACATGTGTGTCTGATTGCAGTGCACTGATCACCTGTACACATGTATTTCTTTATTAAAACATCTCAATGGCCTGGTTTAGGGCAAATCTGGGAGAAAACCTCCCAAGGGGGCCCCTCTAGAAAGCAAACCCACATGGCCACTACCCCCAACTGGTTTGGGAAGGATTCCTCAGAGAGAAGTGGAAAGAACCTGTCCCTCCCCACATCAACTCCAGGGAGGAAAGGCTTGTGCTGAGGGTTTTGGGCTGAGACGTGTGGGCCGAGAGGTTTGGGCTGAAAAGTTTGGGCTGAGAGGTTTGGGCTGAGGGGTTTGGGCTGAGAGTTTTGTGCTGAAAGGTTTGGGCTGAGAGGTTTGGGCTGAGAGTTTTGTGCTGAAAGGTTTGGGCTGAGAGGTATGGGCTGAGTTTAAGGCTCCCTGAACTGCCTGACCTCAGGAACCAAAGTTTCAAACTGGAGAACTAAAAATACTGGTGGGGGGGCTCAGACTGTGCTGTGGGTGCTGAGCAAAGCCTCAATTTAAGATTTTATCATGGGGAACCTTGCCACACTGAACAGCCCCTCACAGGTCGCATAAAGACATTTCCTGTTCTGCCTCCTGTACACAAGGGCAAATCTCACCCAGGTACAACAAGATCAGGGGGGGGGGTGGGACGCAAGGGGACGCCGAGAAAACGGGTGCGTGCAATGGGGAGACCAGAGAAGTGAGGTAAAGCAGAACACGGAAAATAAAAATACAGGAGGGCGCGAGGCGAGGCGGAGAGATGAGGAGGAGCGCGGCGCAGGGGGCGCGCGAGGAGAGGGCGGAGAGGAGAGGAGAGAGAGGAGCGAGGCGAGGAAGAGGAGAGAGAGGGGAGAGGAGAAGGAGAGAGAGGGAGAGGAGAGGAGAGGAGATGGAGGAGAGGAGAGGGAGAGAGAGAGAGGAGCGGCAGAGGAGAGGAGGAGGCGCGAAGCCTAGGAGAGGAGTGGCGAGGTAGCGGGAGCGGAGGAGGCGCGGAGAGAACGAGCGGGCGGTGAGAGGAGAGATAGGACGACAAGAGCAGCGAGCGCAGCCGACGGTCTGACGACGAGAAGAGAACGGAGCAGACGAGAAGCGAAGCGCAGACGAGACGAGAAGGGCTGAAGGAGAAGAGAGCACCGAAGACGCCCGTAGCCGAGACGGCAGCGCGCTAGCGCCGGAAGCGACGAGAACGAGAACGCAGCGAAGTATGACGAGCAGAGAGAGCGGCGCGACAGAAAGGTACGAGAGCGACGCAGAAGACGAAGGCAGAGGGAAGCGAGATCCGAAGAGAAGACGACCGGCGCTAGAATCGAAGCGGCGTCCAGCTCCTAGAAGAGAGAAGAGAGACTAGTCCTCTCTCGCGATCAAGCTCTAGTCTCTCTCCTCATCGCTATCGTCTCTCTTCCTCTCTCTCTCTCCTCTCTCCTCTCTCCTCTCCCCAGAGCAGCTGCAGAGCCTTGTTTAAGAATTGCCATTTCGAGTTTACTAAAAAGCATCACCGGTGCCGAGGCTGCAAACCCTACCATGTAATTAGGAGTTAAACTCAACTCCCCACAGCAGCCAAGCACCGAGAAAAGCCAGCCCTGTGGATATGTTAGGTATTTTAATTCCCTTTTTTATCCCAGCCTAAATGACTGTGTTCTATTACCAAAGGAATATTGAGACAGAAAGTAAATGCAGAGGGACACTCCTGAGTAGGCAGCTGTTCAGGAAAACAGTTTAATAAAAATAGCTACTGTGCTGCCTGGAAATCCTCCAGAGTCGGGCTGGAAAGCTTCTCCTGCACTTGATTTAAGGAAAAAGGCACAGCTCCCACCCACCTGCTCTTCCAGGACCACGTTTCTCTCTGCTCTCCCACTCTTCCATGACCTCAATATTCTGGTTGTCTTCCACTCTCAAGGAGATTAAATAGCAGAAAGATCTTCAAAGAAGTTGAGTACAAATCAAATGCATTTTCAGCTGATGCATAATGAAATCACTGCTGTCAGATGGTGCAGATAGAGGGATTCAAAAGTAATTTGGGGATTTTTGTGCAAGGCCACCACCATTAAATCCAACAGCAGAGAAATCCCTCTGGGGGAACTGCTGCAAGCTGGGAATAGCAGCCAGAGGAGGCCCCACCCTATCCAAACACCATTTCCCATGTTTGAGTCACCTGCTGTCAAACAGCCACCGGCCTCAGTGGAGCCTGACAGGAAATCATGGAGCATTCATTTTATTTCAACATGGAATGGTGGTTCTAACTGAGAAACCCTCCCAGGGTCCAGGTCACCAGGAGAAACCATGTCCTGAGGGGTCAGCACAAAGCCTGGGGGTTTGGAGCATCTGACCAGGGAAGGTTTGGGAAGGTTTGGGAAGGGAAGGTTTGGGAAGGGAAGGTTTGGGAAGGTTTGGGAAGGTTTGGGAAGGTTTGGGAAGGTTTGGGAAGGGAAGGGAAGGTTTGGGAAGGGAAGGGAAGGGAAGGGAAGGTTTGGGAAGGGAAGGGAAGGTTTGGGAAGGGAAGGTTTGGGAAGGGAAAGGGAAGGTTTAGAAGGGAAGGTTTGGGAAGGTTGGGAAGGTTGGGAAGGTTGGGAAGGTTTGGGAAGGGAAGGGAAGGTTTGGGAAGGTTTGGGGAGGTTTGGGAAGGTTTGGGAAGGGAAGGGAAGGTTTGGGAAGGTTTGGGAAGGGAAGGTTTGGGAAGGTTTGGGAAGGGAAGGGAAGGGAAGGGAAGGGAAGGGAAGGGAAGGGAAGGGAAGGGAAGGGAGGGAAGGGAGGAAGGGAAGGGAAGGGAAGGGACGGAAGGGAAGGAAGGGAAGGGAAGGGAAAGGGAAGGGAAGGGAAGGGAAGGGAAGGGAAGGGAAGGGAAGGGAAGGGAAGGGAAGGGAAGGGAAGGGAAGGGAAGGGAAGGGAAGGGAAGGGAAGGGAAGGGAAGGGAAGGGAAGGGAAGGGAAGGGAAGGGAAAGGGAAGGGAAGGGAAGGGAAGGGAAGGGAAGGGAAGGGAAGGGAAGGTTGGGAAGGGAAGGTTTGGGAAGGGAAGGGAAGGTGTGGGAAGGGAAGGTTGAAGGGAAGGTTTGGGAAGGGAAGGTTGGGAAGGTTGGAAGGGAAGGTTGGGAAGGGAAGGTTTGGGAAGGGGAAGGTTTGGGAAGGTTTGGGAAGGTTTGGGAAGGTTTGGGAAGGGAAGGGAAGGGAAGGGAAGGGAAGGGAAGGGAAGGGAAGGGAAGGGAAGGGAAGGGAAGGGAAGGGAAGGGAAGGGAAGGGAAGGGAAGGGAAGGGAAGGGAAGGGAAGGGAAGGGAGGGAAGGGAAGGGAAGGGAAGGGAAGGGAAGGGAAGGGAAGGGAAGGGAAGGGAAGGGAAGGGAAGGGAAGGGAGGGAAGGTTTGGGAAGGGAAGGGAAGGTTGGGAAGGTTTGGGAAGGGGGAAGGTTTGGGAAGGTTTGGGAAGGGAAGGGAAGGGAGGGAAGGGAAGGGAAGGGAAGGGAAGGGAAGGGAAGGGAAGGGAAGGGAAGGGAAGGGAAGGGAAGGGAAGGGAAGGGAAGGGAAGGGAAGGGAAGGGAAGGGAAGGGAAGGGAAGGGAAGGGAGGGAAGGGAAGGGAAGGGAAGGGAAGGGAAGGGAAGGGAAGGGAAGGGAAGGGAAGGGAAGGGAAGGGAAGGGAAGGGAAGGGAAGGGAAGGAAGGGAAGGGAAGGGAAGGGAAGGGAAGGGAAGGGAAGGGAAGGGAAGGGAAGGTTTGGGAAGGGAAGGGAAGGTTGGAAGGGAAGGGAAGGGAAGGGAAGGGAAGGGAAGGGAAGGGAAGGGAAGGGAAGGAAGGGAAGGGAAGGGAAGGGAAGGGAAGGGAAGGGAAGGGAAGGGAAGGGAAGGGAAGGGAAGGGAGGGAAGGGAAGGGAAGGGAAGGGAAGGGAAGGGAAGGGAAGGGAAGGGAAGGGAAGGGAAGGGAAGGTTGAGGAAGGTTTGGGAAGGTTGGGAAGGGAAGGTTTGGGAAGGGAAGGTTGGGAAGGGAAGGTTTGGGAAGGTTGGGAGGTTGGGAAGGTTGGGAAGGTTGGGAAGGTTGGGAAGGTTGGGAAGGGAAGGTTGGGAAGGTTGGGAAGGGAAGGTTGGGAAGGTTTGGGAAGGTTGGGAAGGTTTGGGAAGGTTGGGAAGGGAAGGGAAGGGAAGGGAAGGGAAGGGAAGGGAAGGGAAGGGAAGGGAAGGGAAGGGAAGGGAGGGAAGGGAAGGGAAGGGAAGGGAAGGGAAGGGAAGGGAAGGGAAGGGAAGGGAAGGGAAGGGAGGGAAGGGAAGGGAAGGGAAGGGAAGGGAAGGGAAGGGAAGGGAAGGGAAGGGAAGGGAAGGTTTGGGAAGGGAAGGGAAGGGAAGGGAAGGGAAGGGAAGGGAAGGAAGGGAAGGGAAGGGAAGGGAAGGGAAGGGAAGGGAAGGGAAGGGAAGGGAAGGGAAGGGAAGGGAAGGTTGGGAAGGGAAGGGAAGGTTTGGGAAGGTTGGGAAGGGAAGGTTGGGAAGGGAAGGTTGGGATGGGAAGGGGGAAGGGAAGGGAAGGGAAGGGAAGGGAAGGGAAGGGAAGGGAAGGGAAGGGAAGGGAGGGAAGGGAAGGGAAGGGAAGGGAAGGGAGGGAAGGGAAGGGAAGGGAAGGGAAGGGAGGTTGGGAAGGGAAGGGAAGGTGGGAAGGGAAGGTTTGGGAAGGGAAGGTTGGGAAGGTTTGGGAAGGGAAGGTTTGGGAAGGGGGAAGGTTGGGAAGGTTGGGAAGGGAAGGGAAGGGAGGGAAGGGAAGGGAAGGGAAGGGAGGGAAGGGAAGGGAAGGGAAGGGAAGGGAAGGGAAGGGAAGGGAAGGGAAGGGAAGGGAAGGGAAGGGAAGGGAAGGGAAGGGAAGGGAAGGGAAGGGAAGGGAAGGGAAGGGAAGGGAAGGGAAGGGAAGGGAAGGGAAGGGACGGGAAGGGAAGGGAAGGGAAGGGAAGGGAGGGAAGGGAAGGGAAGGGAAGGGAGGGAAGGGAGGGAAGGGAAGGGAAGGGAGGGAGGGAAGGGAGGGAAGGGAAGGTTTGGGAAGGGAAGGGTTGGGAAGGGAAGGGAAGGTTTGGGAAGGGGGAAGGTTTGGGAAGGGATGGGAAGGGAAGGGAAGGGAAGGGAAGGGAAGGGAAGGGAAGGGAGGTGGGAAGGGGGAAGGGAAGGGAAGGGAAGGAAGGGAAGGGAAGGGAAGGGAAGGGAAGGGAAGGGAAGGGAAGGGAAGGGAAGGGAAGGGAAGGGAAGGGAAGGGAAGGGAAGGGAGGGAAGGGAAGGGAAGGGAAGGGAGGGAAGGGAAGGGAAGGGAAGGGAAGGGAAGGGAAGGGAAGGGAAGGGAAGGGAAGGGAAGGGAAGGGAAGGGAAGGGAAGGGAAGGGAAGGGAAGGGAAGGGAAGGGAAGCTCTGCCCCATGGTGGCAGCCTGCTACAGCCAGCCCTGACTGCTCCTTGTCCAGCCAGCACCACCCCAGGCTGTCCATGGATACCATGGACAGGTGTCACTGATAGTTACCATAGACAGGTACCATGGACAGTGCCATGGACAGTGCCATGGACAGTGCCATGGCAGCCCCAGTGTCACGGCCACCTGCCCTGGCTCTCAGGATAGCAGGGCCTGAGGAGCTGCAGCTGCACAGACACACTGGAATGAGCAAAGGGCACTGAAGCATTCCCTGACCACCACCCCACATGTGTGCTGTGCCCACAGCTTCCCCCAGGGCTGCAGATCCATGGCCCAGTCAGTGCATGGCCCAAATTCCCTGTATTTTCTCTCAGAGTCACAAAAGTACGGAACATCCTCAGCTGGAGGGACCCACAGGATCATCCCAGCCCCATCCCTGCCCAGACCCCCACCAACCCCACCCTGGGCATCCCTGGCAGCACTGGCCAAACCCTCCTGGAGCTCTAGCAGCCTCGGAGCCGTGCTCATTCCCTGGGGAGCCTGGGCAGTGCCAGCACCCTCTGGAATAGTGGAACCTTTCCTGATCTCCATCCTGACCCTCCCTTGCCCAGACCCAGCCATTGCCTGGCTCCTGTCCCTGTCGCAGAAAGCAGAGCTGTTCCCTCTCCTCTCTGCCTCCGCCTGCTCCTCTGCAGCTGAACCATGCCCGTGCCCTCAGCTGCTCCTCCCTCCCTCAGTCTGCCCTGCAGACACCTCTTCCCCGAGCAGGAGCCAGGCTGGCACACGCTCCTGGCCCCATCCCGTGGGCAGGAGCCCCGGGAGCCATCTGTGCCCAGCAGTTTGTGTGCAGAGCACGGCCACCTTCTGTTTGCCTCCTCCAGCTCCGTGCAGCAACAATCACAGGGAAACAGCTCAGTCATCCTCACCATCCCCAGCCCCGTGGCCTCCTGAATGTGAATGAGTGTCTTGTGCAGTTTATTCATTCATGGCAATCTGTTCGTTTATTTCCAGGAGATTGTAGCGCTCCGGGAAGCCTTGCACGGGCTGGTTTTTCTCTCTGAGCTCTGACTACATGAGATTTTTTATTTTTCCTAGATCGTTCCATCAGCTCAGCTTCCACAGCGCAGGGATGATGTGTGAGACAGCCGTGCTCTCAGGAGGCACAGAATCCTGGAATGTCCTCAGCTGGAGGGACCCACAGGGATCATCCCAGCCCCTGGCCCTGCCCAGACCCCCCAACAACCCCACCCTGGGCATCCCTGGCAGCGCTGGCCAAAGGCTCCTGGAGCTCTGGCAGCCCTGGGATCAGAAAAAGGAGAAACTCCTGTGCCCTCTAAAATAAATTACAACACAAAAAGAGAAGTGGATCTCTTGGGAGCGCCAGCTTTGCTGAAAAGCTCCCAAGACCCCCGTGTTTCATCCAGCTCCAAAGCAGGAGCAGCCATGTCCCTGCCACAGCTGACACCTGGAGCAGGTCACAGCCCAGTGCAGTAAAATATTCACATTTAAAGCAAAGAGAATAAAACTATAGAAATTTTTCCAAAGCTTAAATAAATATTACTTTGGCTGAAAGAACATCATCCAACATGAGTTTTTCATAGAATCATAGAAACATGGAATGGTTTGGCTTGGAGGGACTTCAAAGCCACCCAGTGCCACTCCTGCCATGGCAGGGACATCTCTCACTGTCCCAGGCTGCTCCAGCCCCAGTGTCCAGCCTGGCCTTGGGCACTGCCAGGGATCCAGGGGCAGCCCCAGCTGCTCTGGGCACCCTGTGCCAGGGCCTGCCCACCCTCCCAGCCAGGATTCCCTCCTGCTTCAGGCCCAATTCCTTCCCAGCCCAGTTCAGCACAGCCCTGGCAGCTCCATCCTGATCCCAGGGCTTCTGCCAGTGCCCCAAACCCAGCTGTGCCTGTCCCTGAGGGACGGGACCCCATCGCTGTCACTGTGACACTGAGCACGCCCTGCAGGGTCCTCTGTGTCTCTGCTGTTTCCAGCTCCCCTCTTTCCCGAGCCCCCAAATGCTCCCTGTCTCCTCTGCATTCCTGCCTGCATCCAGGAATTCTGGGATTCACTGTGGAAAAATGTTCAGGGTGAATCTCCTCCCTCCCCTCCTGCCTGCTCTGCATTCCTGCCTGCATCCAGGAATTCTGGGATTCACTGTGGAAAAATGTTCAGGGTGAATCCCCTCCCTCCCCTCCTGCCTGCTCTGAGGCTCCGGGAAGCGGAGCAGCTTCCAAAGCAGCAGCCCGGTCAGAGAACGGGAGCTTGGGTTTCCCTGCGTCATCCCAGGTGTTCCTGCAGCTGGCATCCCGAATTCCTGCCAGGAATGATCCCGAATTCCTGCTGGGAATGAGCCCATTATTCCTGCCAGGAATGATCTCATTACTGCTGCCAGGAATGATCCCGAATTCCTGCTGGGAATGATCCCGAATTCCTGCTGGGAATGACCCCGTTACTCCTGCCGGGAATGATCCCAGATTCCTGCAGGGAATGATCCCGAATTCCTGCTGGCAATGATCCTGAATTCCTGCCGGGAATGACCCCGTTACTCCTACTGGGAATGATCCCGAATTCCTGCTGGGAATGATCCCGTTACTCCTGCCGGGAATGATCCCGAATTCCTGCCCGGGGTGCCCCAGAGAGCCCAGCGTGTGACAGGCGAGCCGGGGCGGTTCCTCTGTTCCAGACAAACCCCAAACCCCGGCTCGGGCGCTGCGGGGTGGCAGCGCCGGGAATGCCTGGCTCGGGATGCGGGAATGCCTGGCTCGGGATGCGGGAGTGCCTGGCTCGGGATGCGGGAATGCCTGGCTCGGGATGAGGGAGTGCCTGGCTCGGGATGCGGGAGTGCCTGGCTCGGGATGCGGGAGTGCCTGGCTCGGATGCGGAATGCCTGGCTCGGGATGCGGGAGTGCCTGGCTCGGGATGCGGGAATGCCTGGCTCGGGATGAGGGAGTGCCTGGCTCGGGATGCGGGAGTGCCTGGCTCGGGATGCGGGAGTGCCTGGCTCGGGATGCGGGAGTGCCTGGCTCGGGATGAGGGAAGTGCCTGGCTCGGGATGCGGGAATGCCTGGCTCGGGATGCGGGAGTGCCGGTCGGAGCGGGAGGCCTGGCTCGGGATGCGGGAGTGCCTGGCTCGGGATGCGGGAGTGCCTGGCTCGGGATGCGGGAAGTGCCTGGCTCGGGATGCGGAGCCTGGCTCGGGATGCGGGAATGCCTGGCTCGGGATGCGGGAGTGCGGCTCGGGATGCGGGAATCGGCTCGGGTCGGAATGCCTGGCTCGGATGCGGGGAGTGCCTGGCCGGGATGCGGGATGCGGCTGGATGCGGATGCCTGCTCGGGATGCGGGATGCCTGGCTCGGATGCGGGAGGCCATGGCTCGAGGATGCGGGAGTGCTGGCTCGGGATGAGGGGCCGGCTCGGGATGGGGGCTGCTGGCTCGGGCACGTCGGGCATCGCACGGCCGCCAGTGCTCCCCGTCCGCGGCAGCGGCTTTGCCTTCGCGTGATTGCCCTCTGCTGTAGACGTGGGGGCATGCACGGCCACTGCCACCGCTGCCACCGCTGCCACCATGGCCACTGCCACTGCTGCCACCGCTGCCACCGCTGCCACCACTGCCACTGTCACCACTGTCATTGTCACCACTGCCACCATGGCCACTGCCACCGCTGCCACCGCTGCCACCGCTGCCACCACTGCCACTGTCACCACTGTCATCATTGTCACCACTGCCACAACTGCCACTGTCACCACTGTCATTGTCACCCTGCCACCATGGCCATTGTCAAAGCTGTCATCATTGTCACTGCTGTCACCACTGCCACCACTGTCATTGTCACCACTGTCACCACTGTCATCATAGTCACCATTGTCACCATTGCCACTTTCACCACTGCCACCATGGCCACTGTCACCACTGTCCCCATGGCCACAGTCACCACTTTCACCATTGCCACCACTGTCACCATTGTCACCACTGCCATCATGGTCACTGTCACCACTGTCGCCATTGCCACTGTCACTGCCGTCATCACTGTCACCACTGTCACCATTGTCACCAGTTACCATGGCCACCTCCACCACTGCCACCACTGTCACAACTGTTACCACAGCCACTGTCATCTTTGTCATCATTGTCACCACTGTCACCATGGCTACTGTCACCATCACCATTGCCACCACAGCCACTGCCACGTCTACCACCAGTGCCATGGCCTCCACTGCCACCATCTCCAACATCACTGTCACCATTTCCACTGCCACCAGTGCCACTGCCATGGCCACCCACTGCCACTGCCACCTCCCCTGCTGGCACCAGCACAGCCAGTGCCACCACTGCCACAGCCACCGCCTCTGGGACAGCAGTGCCTGCAGCCCTGGTGGCACAGGAGGAAGGGAACCCTTTGCTGGGCTCCTTTGGCCGAGCCAATAAATCAGTATTGTCCCCAGTGGGCACTTCCACAGGACTGAATCCGTGCTGGGGTTACACCCAGCCCCACTCCAGCACCAAGCACCATTTACCCTTCTAAGGAGACAAAACAATCCCTACAACTAAAACCAAAAGCAGGTTCAGCTCCTGCAGGGAGGTTGGGAGCCCTGGGGCTCTGGATCTTGCCCTGGTTCTTGCAGCCCTGCCTTGCCCTGGTTCTCTTGCCAGGATTTGCTCCTTGTGCCTTTGGTCAGCAGCCGGTGCCCAGCTCCAGGAGCCCGCTGGGGTCTGGGCATCCCTGGGGCAAACAGCCCAGGCACCCAGGAACACAAATCCCTCCTGGCAGGAGCTGCTGATGTCGAGAGAGATCGGAGCCGACACGGGAATGTGCAGCAGAGATGAAAAGTAAATGTTGTTCCCTGTAATTTGATGGGAAGGACTTTTTCAAGTATTCCCATGTTTTGTTCAGATTAACTTATCTCTGCTTTCCCACCGACACCCCGGAGCTGCGGGGAAGGGAGAAGGGGAGGCAGCAAATAAATAAGCAGCAAACAGATAAATAAAGCCAGGAAGATGAAGGGTTTGCATTCAGATTTCACCAGGAGCAGAAAAACAAAAGGGGAGCTGGAATGCTGCGATGCACAAACCATTCTGGCCAAGAATTCAGTTTTAACTCTGTGTTTATTGGGGGAGGCCTGAGGCTCCAGCACAGCCCCAGGGTTTTGGGAAGGGCTTGGCAGCATTCCCATGGCTGACACCACCCTGGGGGGACCCCAGGGAACCCCAGAATGGATGGAAGGGACCTTAAACCCCATCTCACCCCTGCCATGGCAGGGACACCTCCCACTGTCCCAGGGTGTCCCAGTGTCCAGCCTGGCCTTGGGCACTGCCAGGGATCCAGGGGCAGCCCCAGCTGCTCTGGCAATTCCAGCCCAGCCAGGAATTCCCAATTCCCAGTCTCCCATCCATCCCTGCCCTCCTCTGGCTTCAAGAGGCTCAGAGGTAGGAGCTGAGCCTGCCCAGGGCCTGGGGCTGTCCCCTCAGGGAAGTGACAGGGAATTACATCTGGCCCTGGAGTGCATTTCCAGTGAGAGGAATGATCCCTTGGATATTCTGGCTTGATTTGCTCAATGCTAAAATTGTTTTTTCTCTATTTCAAGCGTGTTTGGCTGCTGCTCCCGGGCACTGGACCTTGCTGCACCTTTGTCTGATAAATCAGAGACCTTTGTTTTCAGGCATCCTCTCCCCTGAGAGTGCTCAGGCAGAGATGAACTCGGGGGTTGTTCTTATTGGGCAAAGTACATAAATGCAGTTTGCTCAGTGTTCCACTGAAAGATGGGTTTGGTGGGCCTCAGCTCCTCCTGTCCTGCTCATCCAGGGCATGGGGACAAATATTTTAGCAGGGCCTATAGTGGCAATAGAGCAAAGGGTGGTGTTAGACCTGAGGGAGGAGAGATTGACATTGATAAGGTTTTACACAATGAGGGTGGCACAGGTGCCCAGAGCAGCTGGGGCTGCCCCTGGATCCTGGCAGAGCCAAGGCCAGGCTGGACACTGGGGCTGGGAGCACCTGGGACAGTGGGAAATACTCTCAAGCAGTTGTCCCCTGGGGAGGGGACAGTGCCCAAGTCACTGAGGAGCTGGAATGGTTCCCAAGTGAGGTTCTGGCACACACAGTGACCCACGTGGCCCCAGAACCCCCTGGGCATGCAGAGCCCATCCCAGTTACAGACCAGGGCAGGACTGGGCAGGGCTGGGATGGACACCACTGGCACAGACATATCTGGGACTGGATGGGCTGAGGAGTCTTTTCCTGCCTTGATTCCATGAGTGGAAAGGATGCCTGTGTGCCACCCAAACCAGGACACTTCCCATGTCCTGGCAGGAACAACAGGAGGGGCTTGACTGAAGGGTGCAGCAAGGGCAGGCATCTCTGTCTGCCCCACATCCCAACCCAAGAGAAAACCCACCTGAGTGGGGGTCCTGGGCCCTGAGACCGGGAACTCTGAGCTCTGAGAGGGCCTGGGACAGGACAGGGACATGGGACAGGAACTCTGAGCTCTGAGAGGGACAGGACAGGGACATGGGACAGGAACTCTGAGATCTGAGAGGGCCCAGGGACATGGGACAGGAACTCTGAGATCTGAGAGGGCCCTGGGACAGGACAGGGCCCTGGGACAGGAACTCTGAGCTCTGACAGGGACAGGACAGGGACATGGGACAGGACAGAGACATAGGACAGGAACTCTGAGAGGGCCCTGGGACAGGACAGGGATGTGGGGCTGCACACAGGGACAGGTGCCCAGGGTAGGGGGAGTCACCAGCCTGAAAATAGTAAGCAAACTCAGTAAAATCAGAAAACCATGGAATGTCCTGAGCTGGAGGGACCCACAGGGATCATCCCAACCCCATCCCTGCCCAGACCCCCAACAATCCCACCCTGTCCATCCCTGGCAGTGCTGTCCCAACCCTCCTGGAGCTCTGGCAGCCTTGGGGCTGTGCCCATTCCCTGGGCAGCCTGGGCAGTGCCAGCACCCTCTGGGGAAGAACCTTTCCCTGAGATCCATCCCAAACCTCCCCTGGCCCAGCTCCAGCATTCCCTCAGGTCATTCCATGCCAAGTTCAGTGGGAATGGTGGGGCTGGTGGAAGGCTGGAATGATGATCCCAGAGATCTCTTCCAGCCCCAGCAGTTCTGGAACTCTCTGCCCTGCCCCACCAGCCAAACCCCAGAGGTGCTGGTGCCTGCAGGTTTCTCTGCCTGTCTTTGTGACAAGCATTCCCATCTGCAGGCACAGAAAGGAGCTGCTGCTGTCCCAGGATGTGCTCCGTGTGTTAATCACCCACCCCGTAATTGCTGCCGAGGATTTTTCCTGTTGCATTTATGCACTCCACCTGATTAGCAGTCATGGAACAGCAGCAATTTGCCATAATATTCTGAGAGCGCTTAATTTTCTCTTTGATGAAAGAGCTGTAAATGGAGGCACCTGTACTCAACAGCTCCTCTGATTACTTACTTCATTATTGTCACACTTCCCATTATTATTTGATATTTGCAAACAGCACTATTAGAGCTCATCCACTGCCTGGTGCCCACTGAAGGAAGAACAGGTGCTTTTTTCCTAATTACACAGGAATATATTTTCCATAGATCCTCCTCATGCCAATTATTTCTTTGAGATGCACGCCAATTATTTCTTTGAGAGGAGCTGCACTGATGAGGAAGTTTCCATGGGAATGGCTCCTGAGGGGGGAAGGAGAAGGCAGGGGTGGCAGGAATGCAGGCAGGTAACCTTTGGGGGGAGAGACAGGAGGGAAGATAAACAAGGCTTTGCCCAGAGCAGCTGGGGCTGCCCCTGGAGCCCTGGCAGTGCCCAAGGCCAGGCTGGACACTGGGGCTGGGGCAGCCTGGGGTGACCACGGCTCAATGGTGACCATGGCTGTACTGACCATGGCCCGGGGGTGATCATGGCTGTACTGACCATGGCCCAGGGGTGATCACAGCTCAGTGGTGACCATGGCTGTACTGACCATGGCCCGGGGGTGATCACAGCCCAGGGGTGACCATGGCTCAGTGGTGACCATGGCTGTACTGACCATGGCCCAGGGGTGACCATGGCTGTACTGACCATGGCCCAGGGGTGATCACAGCTCAGTGGTGACCATGGCTGTACTGACCATGGCCCGGGGGTGATCACAGCCCAGGGGTGACCATGGCTCAATGGTGACCATGGCTGTAGAGACCATGGCCCAGGGGTGACCATGGCTGTACTGACCATGGCCCAGGGGTGACCATGGCTGTACTGACCATGGCCCAGGGGTGATCACAGCTCAGTGGTGACCATGGCTGTACTGACCATGGCCCGGGGGTGATCACAGCCCAGGGGTGACCATGGCTCAATGGTGACCATGGCTGTAGAGACCATGGCCCAGGGGTGACCATGGCTGTACTGACCATGGCCCAGGGGGTGATCACAGCCCAAGGGTGACCATGGCTCAATGGTGACACAGCCCAGGGGTGACCATGGCTCAATGGTGACCATGGCCCAGGGGGTGACCACAGCCCAGAGGTGACCATGGCTGTACTGACCATGGCCCAGGGGGTGATCACAGCCCAGGGGTGACCATGGCTCAATGGTGACCATGGCTGTAGAGACCATGGCCCAGGGGGTGATCACAGCCCAAGGGTGACCACGACTCAATAGTGACCATGGCTGTACTGACCATGGCCGGGGGTGATCACAGCCCAGGGGTGACCATGGCTGTACTGACCACAGCTCAAGGGTGAACACAGCTGTAGTGACCATGGCTCAGTGGTGACCATGGCTGTAGAGACCATGGCCCAGGGGTGACCACAGCCCAGGGGTGACCATAGCTCAATGGTGACCATGGCTGTAGAGACCACGGCCAAGGGGTGACCATGGCTGCACTGACCACAGCTCAAGGGTGACCACAGCTGTAGTGACCATGACCCAGGGTGACCATGGTGCACTGACCACAGCCCTGGGGTGACCATGGCTGTAGTTACCACAGCTCAAGGGTGACCATGACCCAGGGTGACCATGACCCAGGGTGACCATGGCTCAATGGTGACCACAGCCCAGGGGTGACGACCATGGCTGTAGAGACCATGGCCCAGGGGGTGATCACAGCCCAAGGGTGACCATGGTGCACTGACCACAGCCCAGGGGTGACCATGGTGCACTGACCACAGCCCAAGGGTGACCACAGCTGTAGTGACCATGACCCAGGGTGACCATGGTGCACTGACCACAGCTCTAGGGTGACCATGACCCAAGGTGACCATGGCCCAGGGTGACAATGGCTCAATGGTGACCACAGCCCAGGGGTGACCATGGTGCACTGACCACAGCTCAAGGGTGACCACAGCTGTAGTGACCATGGCCCAGGGTGACCATGGTGCACTGACCACAGCCCAGGGGTTGCTGATCTGATGCTCACACTTGATCTCGCAGGGTTTTCCCAGCCTTGATGCTTCCCTGATCCTGTGATTCTCACTCACTCCTATTATTAATATTAGCAAAAAGCTCCAATTAACTTTTTCGTATTTCGAAAATCAAATCAGGCTGGGCTTTGATGAGGTTTAGCCACTAATTTATTTTCAAAGGAATGCAAGAAAGGGGTTTCTTTAGCATCAGCCCTGCCATAAATTCCTACCCAAAGCTTCTATTCCCATTACCAGTGGCTGTTCTCTGTAGAGGCTGCTCTGCACTGGCTGCAGCTCTGCCTGCACTCTCTATTTTCATCTCTTTAGCCTTTTGCCATCTCTTATTGACAGAAGGGCACACAGATTTTTTAAATGTCTCCATTCATATTGACTAAAACCTCAAGCTGAGCTATTTCAAAGGCTGGAGCAATTCAGGGAACACATAAAATTCATTCAGATGTCTCACTTTTCTATTAAAGACGGGCTGCAAAAGGGGGAAAAGGACTTTATAAGGATTTTTTTCCCCAATATCCTTGTTGGTTATGGGCATTCAAGGCACAGCTCAGGTTTTGCTGCTGGGGTTCTGTGGGAGAGCACCCAAACAAAGCCATATTTGGAATATTCCCCTGCTCCCAGCAGCCTTTGACTGAGAGCTTAGAAAGCTCTGGGAAGAGCTGCTCCAAATAAATGCAGCAGCACAAAAGGTTGGCTGGGCTCTGGTGCCACAAACCCTTTGCAGGAGAGGATATCTGCAGGAGGAATCCCAAAAACCTGAACAGACCCAAGCTGGGATGTTCCCATTAACCAAATCCAGGGCTCCCCAAACTGACTGGATGAACTGGAAATGTAAAATTTAAACTGGACACGTTTTCAGCATTCTGTTGTTAACTTGGATGATTTCTTTCAGATGTGCCACGAGCAGAGGAGCACCTTCAGTGGCACAGGATGTGCACACAGAGGCACCAGCAGGTGCAGGGATTATCTACAGCTCTGCAAATACTTGGAGGCTGAGATCAGGAGAAAATCCTGCAATTTGTGGGATTGCAGCTTTGTCTCAGGGCCCTGGACAAGCTGTAGATCCTCCATCTGCAGAAATATTCACTGTGCACACCCAGGAACCCCAGACTGGGCTGGGCTGGTGTTAAACTGAACGGGGGGTTGGTTTAAATTGGACTCGGGGGAGAAATCCTTCCCTGGGAGGGTGGGCAGGGGCTGGGCTGGGATTGCTAGAGCCCCCTGGATCCCTGGCAGTGCCCAAGGGCAGGATGGGGAAGGTGCTCCCTCACCCTGGCACTGCTGAGGCCCCCCCTGGGCACTGCTCCTGTTTGTAATCTGATTTAAGTTGGGTCCTCCAACTGCACCTCCCTGAGCCTGAGTTCCCAAATGAATCCTGCCCTTATCCCAGGGGGATAAATCAGACACAGGCCACAAAAGGAACTCCAATTTCTGGGAGACTGATCCTCATCTCAAACACTAAAACAGCAAAAGGTTTTTCCATCTCTGCATAAAAGAACATATAAAATATATTAAATAAAGATTTTTTCAGAAAGCAGGGATAGCTGGGATATTGGGAACTGGGAATTCCTGGCTGGGCTGGGATTGCCAGAGCAGCTGGGGCTGCCCCTGGATCCCTGGCAGTGCCCAAGGCCAGGCTGGGCACTGGGACACCCTGGGACAGTGGGAGGTGTCCCTGCCATGGCAGGGGTGGCACTGGGGGGTTTAACCCAGCCCAGCCCATTCCATAATGACCATGGGATGATTTATCTGAGCCACCACTGCCACATTTCTGGCTCCAGTTCCCCCAAAATCACACACATCCAACCTCCTTCCTAAGGAGACACCTCAGATTTCACCTGTTCAGGAATTAGAAAGGAAAAATACTCAATCTTCATAAAAACAAATAAAAACATTTCCAGCTGCACCTCCCTGAGCCCCAAGTTCCCAAATGAATCCTGCCCTTATCCCAGGGGGATAAATCAGACACAGGCCACAAAAGGAACTCCAATTTCTGGGAGACTGATCCTCATCTCAAACACTAAAACAGCAAAAGGCTTTTCCCTCTCTGCATAAAAGAACATATAAAATATATTAAATAAAGATTTTTCAGGAAATAGGGATGGATGGGAGATTGGGAACTGGGAATTCCTGGCTGGGCTGGAATTCCCAGAGCAGCTGGGGCTGCCCCTGGATCCCTGGCAGTGCCCAAGGCCAGGCTGGGCACTGGGACACCCTGGGACAGTGGGAGGTGTCCCTGGGATGGGACCTGACCTCTCCTCTCCCTTCAGCTTTGGTGCTTTATCTGAAATCTCTCAGTGCCTCCAAAGGGGCTCCCCTCTGGCTGCTGTCACTTGGAGCATTCCCTAACAGTGACAACCCAGGCAGCAAAGCACTCCTGAGAGTGGCACAGAGCCAGGGCTGCCCTGAGGGGCTCTGAGCTGTGACTGTCACCTCAGGTTCCCCCAGAGTACCCCCGGGCCCTGCTCACCTCCCAGCCCCTTCCCTGTCACAGCACACCGCGGCCTCAGCCTGATTTGTCCCTGGAAAGTCCCCCTGGGTCCTTTCTGTCACCTGCATCTCCTCTCCCTGCCCACAAACCATCCTTCCATCGTGTTCCCCTGCCTGCTCAGCTCCTTCCCTCTGCCCTCAGCTGTGGAGCTTTCCCCGGGAGCTGTGCACCCTCCTGCACTGCCCACGTCCCTCAGTGTCCCTCACTGTCCCTCACTGTCCCTCACTGTCCCTCCCTGATCAGCAGGGCTGCTCTGGGCTTCCCTCACAGCTCAGAGCACACCTGGGGTGGGGTTTGGGATCTGATTGACCTGAGCACACCCTGGGCAGGGTTTAGGATCTGATTGACCTGAGCACACCTGGGCAGGGTTTAGGATCTGATTGACCTGAGCACACCTAGGCAGGGTTTAGGATCTGATTGACCTGAGCACACCCTGGGCAGGGTTTAGGATCTCATTTACCTGAGCACACCCTGGGCCGGTAGTATTAGCAGGATCTGAGTTACTTACCTGGGACACGACCGTGGCAGGTATTCTGAAGCTGCTATACCTGAGCACAAACCTGGGCCGGGGTTTAGGATCTGATTGACCCGATGAGCAACAGCCTAGGACAGGGTGTAGGATCCTGATGGACCTTGAGCACGATAGAGACCCGTGGGCAGGGTTTGAAGAGCAGGGTCTCATGTACCCCGAGCACACCCCTGGGCAGGGTTTAGCAGGGATCTGATTTACCTGAGCACAACCTGGGCAGGGTTTAGGATCTGATTTACCTGAGCACACCTGGGCAGGGTTTAGGATCTGATTGACCTGAGCACACCTAGGCAGGGTTTAGGATCTGATTTACCTGAGCACACCCTGGGCAGGGTTTAGGATCTGATTTACCTGAGCACACCCTGGGCAGGGTTTAGCAGGGGTCTGATTTACCTGAGCACAACCTGGGCAGGGTTTAGCAGGGATCTGATTTACCTGAGCACACCTGGGCAGGGTTTAGGATCTGATTTACCTGAGCACTGTTTATGATTTATCTGAGCTGTAATCTCTTTTCTCCCGGGTTGAGATAATTGCAGCGAGCGTCTGCTCACAATTAACCTTCTCCTGAAGGCTGAAACAATGAGGCCTCAGCCTCCATTTGCTTCCCTGCCCTGCCTTTGTCCTCCTCTCATTTCAGATGCATTTATGCCTCCCTGTCTTTTGTGTTCTTTGCCCATTTTGAGCCTTCTGTTCTCTGACTTCATTTCTACAGGCAGGAGTCTCTGACTTTGTGCTCATGCTCAGTAATCTGTGCCTGTTTCTGAGTGTCTGGAGGATTCCTTCCATCCCTCCTCACCCTCTGCAGTGCCTCTCTTCCCTCTGCAGCCTCCTCCAGGACAGGCAGTGCTGCTGCAGCTCCTCTGCCTCTCCCCTGGTGGATCCTTCTGCTGCCCTGGCTGAGCTGGAATTGGCTTTTCTGAGCTCTGCCACTGCCAGCCCATCACCCTCCTTCCTTTCTCCTCCCAGAATAACAAATTGCAGCCCTTGGTGCTGTTTCCTGGCCATTATCACCCAAATCACTCTGCCTCCTGCTTCCCTGGGTAAACACCAGCTGAAGGAGCTGCTGCTGCCCTTTCCCAAGAGATTTCCAGGCAGTTTTCCTGATCAGAGATCGCCTGACAGAGCTGGAGAGGACCCCAGGGAATTCCAGGCTGATGGGGACAGGGCTGCAGGTGACACCAGCTCAGCTGGGCACAGCAAAGCCCTGGGGGCAGCTGGTCAGCCCTGACAGAGCTGGGAGCCCTTGTGGGTGGGAATGGGGTGAACCCCCCTTCCTCAACCCATCCAGGGCCAGAAAGGCACAATCAGACATTCCTGGAGTGGTTTGGGTTGGGAGGACCTCAAACCCCCCCCAGTGCCACCCTGCCATGGCAGGGACACCTCCCACTGTCCCAGGGTGTCCCAGTGTCCAGCCTGGCCTTGGGCACTGCCAGGGACCCAGGGGCAGCCCCAGCTGCTCTGCACACTGTTCTTCTCAGTTTTGTCACACTGTTCTTCTCAGTTCTTCTAAGCTGTCTGATGTTTACATCCTTGTCCTGGAGTTTCTCAGCACTTTTATGTAAGTAATGATTGTTTCTAAATTCCCCTCTGGAGGAGGAAAAATTTGACTGACCGTTAGTTTGTCCAGTGCCATTGGAGAGGTAGCACTGTCATCCTCCAATCCACTGACACTTTTAAAATCTATAAATGTTAAAGTCAAAAAATAAAGTTCCCTTCTTCTTACCTTAAAACTCCAGTGTCCACATGGTTTTATTTCGAGTGCTGTTGTGACAGAGCTTCATCCCTGGGGCTGGGCATTGGGGGATGGCCCAGCTCCTGCTCCCAGGTTCTGTGTCAGGCAGCCTCCATGGGCAGGAGATGGATTTGCCTCTGGTTTCACCTCATTCCCGAGGGAAATGGCTCAGGACACCTCTGCTGAGGGAGGCTCTGGGGTGTCCTCAGCTCATGCTCAGAGACTCCAAGGATTCAATGGAGCAAAGGAGAAGGGATCTTGGCCAATGCTCCTGGAGACAGAGACCATTCCCAGCACCTTAGGTGAGGTTTGGCTCAGGCTGGTGGAGTTTGGTCCTTCCAGAGCATCCTGCACAGGATTCCCTGGTGGAGGGGGTGATCAGAGGGATGGAGCACTTCTCCTGGGGGAAAGGCTGAGGGAATGTTCCCCTGGAGAGGAGAAGGATCCAGAGAGAGCCCAGAGCCCCTGGCAGGGCCTGGAGGGGCTCCAGGAGAGCTGGAGAGGGACTGGGGACAAGGGATGGAGGGACAGGAGCCAGGGAATGGCTCCCAGTGCCAGAGGGCAGGGATGGATGGGAGATTGGGAACTGGGAATTCCTGGCTGGGCTGGAATTGCCAGAGCAGCTGGGGCTGCCCCTGGATCCCTGGCAGTGCCCAAGGCCAGGCTGGGCACTGGGACACCCTGGGACAGTGGGAGGTGTCCCTGCCATGGCAGGGCTGGGATGGGATGGAATTTGAGGTCTGTCACCACCCAAACCAGTCTGGGGTCTCTGGTTTTGGGATCCTGGAGCCCACAACACTTCCAGGTGCCAGGGTGAGAGGTACATGTTCCTTTGGGAGATCATCTCCTGGAGACGGTTTGGAATGAATCTCCTGCACATCCATGATCCCTTTGGAACCTTCCTCCAGGAGAAACAGCCCCAAGACCCCCAACACCTGATTTTCACTGAATTTCACCTGATCACCTGATTTTTCCTTGAATTGGAACCATTAGACCCAGCTGGGCCTCCCCCCCCAGAGGTGACAGAAACAGGCAGAAGCTGCAGAATGTTCTAGACCCAGTCAGTCGTGTGCCCTCAGTCCCTGGGGCTTTGCAGCATGCCAGGGAGCAGCTGCTGCATTCCCAGAGTGCAAAGGGATTGTTTTTCACCCCCTCCCCTCCACACAATCCTTTGGAAAAGCCGGCTGACATCTCACAGTTGGCTGCTAGGAATTAAAAATCACCACAACATTCATTAGACTTTTCAGTTGTGTTTGTAATAATGGGCCCTGCTAATTAATTACCCTGTGATCTATTCCAGCTGAATCCACCTCTGGAATGAAAATAGGCTCTATTCTGGGTTTTATTACTTTATGTGGCTGTTATTTAAAAATCTATTTTTATTCACCAGTGAAACCAAAACATGTTGATAGAATGAGGCAAACCCCTTAATTTTTCACAGAGCAATTGCCCAGCCAGAGCACTTCCCTGATAAATCCTGACAGCAGAGGATGTATTACACCCTGCACAGTTACTATTTATATAAAAAAGAACTAATGAGAACAAAATAGGAATATAACACTTTATTTCTTCTCCTGCCCAAAACGCTTCATTTGTATCCTGCTCTGGAGGCTGAGAGCCCGGCTGGGCGCTGGCTCCATCCATTACCTGAAGGAAATGCACAACCCACTGAAACCTGGGGGTCAGGAGCCTGGGCATTCCCCCAGCTGGGAATTCACCCAGCAGCTTTTCCCTGCCACGGCTGCAGGGCCAGGAGGGACCCCCAAGCCCCTCCTGCCGAGATTCCTGCTCTGAACTCCCCTCTGAGGGAGCCTCTTCCCAGCCAAACCTCTCTCTAACAGCTCCCCTGCCTCCACAAAGCTCAGATTTTACCTCCTTTTTTTTTACTGTCCCTCGCTAAAGAATAGCTGTGGAGGTCTAAAATGAAATTTCTACTTTCAATAATAATGAGAGATTGAGCGTGGTTATAAAGAATTTGTGTCTGATCACAGAGCACCCAACCACAGGCTCCTGGGGAGACAACTCTGAGAGGGAAAACCCGAAATACTGCTGGGAAGTCACCTTGCTTTGGTAAGAATTATTTTCTTTTTTTGACCAGGGAAGGCAGATGAGACCTGCAGCAGGCTCTTGGGGCTGGTAATGTTGGATTTTCCGCAGAACCACAGAATCCCAGAAGGGTTTGGGTTGGAGGGACCTCAAATGCCACCCAGAGCCACCCCTGCCATGGCAGGGACACCTCCCACTGTGCCAGGCTGCTCCCAGCCCCAATGTCCAACCTGCAAACTGAAGGAAAGGCTGGGCATGGGCAAAGCAAGACGCAAATTGAATTATCTGAGCTGCACAACAAGCCCCTGGTAGAGATGGGAACTTTACCTAAACTCATCAGTCATGGTTCAGCTCCTCCATTTCCAAAATCCTCCTCTTTTATCATGAAAAATGGGCCTTTCTTCCCCCCACTCAGGTGCCATCTAATTTCTTCCAGCTAAAAAAAATGCCACCCTTGTCTGCAGTTTTGTTAATAAGAAAATAAACATTTCAGCACTTTCCAAATGTAATGTCAGATGATGCCTCGCAGTTGGAAAACAAACCTATTTCCTGTAGTAATTTTATTTGTCCTTTGGTGAAGGGAATCAGGGATCATTATCACCTGGAACAAAGGGGGGAAGGAGGAACACCCAAGGTGGCCTTTGGGAGGGAGATGTGCCTTAGGTTGGAAATGGGGGAGTGAATTCCATCCCCCCCTGTCAGAGCTGGGCAGCTCTCTGCTGTTCCTGGGGCAGGTTTCTTTATCCCTGCCACAGCCAACCCTCCCTCCAGGAGATCTCTGCTCTCCATGGCCACTGCGTGTCCCTGCAGGGCTGATCAAATCCCACCATCCCATGGGGAGATGCTGTGCCCAGGGGAGGAGCCAAGCATTCCTGCCTGGATCCAATCTGCCCTGGAACAGCCCAGCAGCCTTTGCCCCCTGCATTCCCAGAGGAGCAGCTTTCTGCTGCCCTGCATTCCCAGAGGGAGAGCAGGCCCATCTCCAGCAGCCCTGGAGCTGCAGAGGAAAACTCCCCCCTTGTGCAGGATCCCTGCTCCAGCAGAGCCACAGCTGGCACTGCAGGAGGGCTGAGCCCCCCTGGGATGGGACTGTGCCACCACCCTGAGCCCCCTGGGATGGGACTGTGCCACCACCCTGAGCCCCCCTGGGATGGGACTGTGCCACCACCCTGAGCCCCCCTGGGATGGGACTGTGCCACCACCCTGAGCCCCCCTGGGATGGGACTGTGCCACCTCCCTGACACACAGGGGACAGGGCCTGCTCTCACTCTGGCAGGGGTTTGTTTTCTTTTTTGTACTATTGCATTTGTATTTTTAATTTCTCTAATACAGAACTGTTATTCCCATTCCCATCTCTTTGCCTGACCCCCTTCATTTCAGAATTACAATAATTCAGTGGGAGGGGTTTGCATTTCCCATTCCAGGGGAGGCTCCTGCCTTCCTCAGCACACACCTGGCTGTTCAAACCAAGACAAGGTGCCACACTGCCAATGTCACCTGAAGCCTGCAGTGAACCTCCCTGTCCCCTGAACTCTCCTGTGCAGGGTGTGATCCCCAATCCCCTGTGCAGGGTGTGATCCCAATCCCCTGTGCAGGGTGTGATCCCAATCTCCTGTGCAGGGTGTGATCCCAATCTCCTGTTCCTGTGCAGGGTGTGATCCCAATCTCCTGTGCAGGGTGTGATCCCAATCTCCTGTCCCTGTGCAGGGTGTGATCCCAATCTCCTGTTCCTGTGCAGGGTGTGATCCCAATCCCCTGTGCAGGGTGTGATCCCCAATCTCCTGTTCCTGTGCAGGGTGTGATCCCAATCTCCTGTGCAGTGTGATCCCAATCCCGCAGGGTGTGATCCCCAATCCCCTGTGCAGGGTGTGATCCCAATCTCCCCTGTGCAGGGTGTGATCCCAATCTCCTGTGCAGGGTGTGATCCCAATCTCCTGTTCCTGTGCAGGGTGTGATCCCAATCTCCTGTGCAGGGTGTGATCCCAATCCCCTGTGCAGGGTGTGATCCCCAATCTCCTGTCCTGTGCGGGTGATCCCAATCCCCTGTGCAGGGTGTGATCCCATCCCGTGCAGGGTGATCCCATTCTGCCTGTGCAGGGTGTGATCCCAATCCCCTGTGCAGGGTGTGATCCCAATCTCCTGTGCAGGGTGTGATCCCATCTCGGCAGGGTGATCCATCTGTTGTGCAGGGTGTGATCCCCAATCCCCTGTGCAGGGTGTGATCCCCAATCTCCTGTGCAGGGTGTGATCCCAATCCCCTGTGCAGGGTGTGATCCCCAATCCCTGTGCAGGGTGTGATCCCAATCTCCTGTTCCTGTGCAGGGTGTGATCCCAATCTCCTGTTCCTGTGCAGGGTGTGATCCCCAATCCCCTGTGCAGGGTGTGATCCCAATCTCCTGTTCCTGTGCAGGGTGTGATCCCAATCTCCTGTTTGCAGGTGTTGATCCCAATCTCCTGTGCAGTGTGATCCCAATGTGCAGGGTGTGATCCCAATCCGCTGTGCAGGGGTGTGATCCCAATCTCCTGTGCAGGGTGTGATCCCCAATCCCCTGTGCAGGGTGTGATCCCAATCTCCTGTGCAGGGTGTGATCCCAATCTCCTGTGCAGGGTGTGATCCCAATCTCCTGTGCAGGGTGTGATCCCAATCCCCTGTGCAGGGTGTGATCCCAATCTCCTGTTCCTGTGCAGGGTGTGATCGCCATCCCCGTGCATGTGTGATCCCCAATCCCCTGTGCAGGGTGTGTCCCAATCTCCTGTGCAGGGTGTGATCCCATCCCGTGGTGTGATCCCAATCCCCGTGCAGGGTGTGATCCCCAATCCCCTGTGCAGGGTGTGATCCCAATCTCCTGTTCTGTGCAGGTGTGATCCCAATCTCCTGTGCAGGGTGTGATCCCAATCCCCTGTGCAGGGTGATCCCAATCCCCTGTGCAGGGTGTGTCCCCTCCTTGCAGGGTGATCCCCAATCCCCTGTGCAGGGTGTGATCCCAATCTCCGTGCGGTGTGATCCAATCCCTGTGCAGGGTGTGATCCCCAATCTCCTGTGCAGGGTGTGATCCCCAATCCCCTGTGCAGGTGTGATCCCATCTCCGTCCTGTGCAGGGTGTGATCCCACTCTGGCAGGTGATCCATCCCGTGCAGGGTGTGATCCCATCCCTGTGCAGGGGTGATCCACTCCTGTGCAGGGTGTGATCCCCAATCCCCTGTGCAGGGTGTGATCCCCAATCTCCTGTGCAGGGTGTGATCCCAATCTCCTGTGCAGGGTGTGATCCCCAATCCCCTGTGCAGGGTGTGATCCCCAATCCCCTGTGCAGGGTGTGATCCCAATCTCCTGTGCAGGGTGTGATCCCAATCCCCTGTGCAGGGTGTGATCCCAATCCCCTGTGCAGGGTGTGATCCCAATCCCCTGTGCAGGGTGTGATCCCAGTTTCCTGCAGCAGAATCATGATGGGGGTGAAGTGTTCTGGGGAAAGGATCAGGGGAAGGCCAACAAGGCAGAGATCTGGTGGGAGCCTGCTCCATCCGGGGGGGAGCCTCTTCCAGACCTCCCAGGCACGAGGAAGAGGCAGATGAAAAGATGAAATATTCCACCAGCAGCTGGGAGGAGTCTCACAATCCCCAGCCCTTTTCCCCACTTCACCTCGCCAGATGTCTGCTGGAAATACGACACAGCTGAGAAGGAAAAGTTTTTAAAAGCCTCCAACAAATTAGAGAGGGGGCAGAAAAGAGCTTCAGGAATAATTTGGCTATTAGAAAAAAGTTCTTTACCCGGGGAGGTTTAAAGAGTTTAATCTGTTTAGTTCATCAGAAAGACGATTAGGAGAAGCCTTGATTACAGAGAAGTGCCTTCCCAGGGAGGAAACAACAGGTACCAGAGGGCTCTAATCTGGGCCAGACAGGCAGGAGGAGCAGCTGGGGGCAGGAGATGGAGCCAGGAAAACTCCAGGAGAGCTGAGGTGCCTTAACCCCTGCAAAGCCAGTGCAGAGAACAGCAAATTCACCTCTCTGCTTTGGTGAGCCCCCAGGTGAGCGCTCAGAACAGCCAGCAGCCACCTCCTGCAGGCAGAAATTCCACCTGCACAGCTCCAGGGTCCAGCACCCACCGCCTGCAGCCTGCAGATTCCACCTTGTGAAAAATGAGTATTTTATGATTGGCTTTTGGCAAATATTCAAATGATTATTCCATGTGTTGTGTTAGAAAGTGATGCTGTGCTCATTCTCTTAAGCAGTGTGTTAAATACAGTTTTAGGTTATGACATAATGTGAAAAACTATGGAAAACCATAGAAAACTATAAAAACTATAGAAACTGTGCTGTGTGAGAGACTTTTCCTAGAGAAAGGACTCACCCCAGACAGCAGCCACAGGAGCCCTGAATCTGTCAGAGAAAGAGAATTCATTGCTCCCTTCTCAGGACAAAGGAACTTCTTCCTGCCTGCTCAGCCCTGGAGACGCCGCCAGGATCCAGAGGAAGGAGCTGCCCCTGCCCAGCCAGAATCCTGGGTGGGAATGGAATTGATGCACCAGGGATGAGCTGTGGGAATGTGCAACAGGCTGTGGCTGTTAAGGGTTAATCCTCTGTGCACCTGGGGCCTTTTTGGGCTCATTTTGCCCAGAAAGAGGAACCCGGACTGCCCATAACTCTTTGTTTGTATTGTCCTAATCCAAGTTGTCAAAATTTTTATTACTTTAATTGTGTTGCTATTTTTGTAACCATTTAATTACTCTTAAACTGTTAAAATGGTAAAAACAAGTGATGGGTGTTTTTCACACACCTGCAGAGCCCCAGCCCAGCACCCTCCTCCTGCAGGCAGCAAATTCCCCCTGCAGAGCCCACGAGCTCTGCCTCTGCTCAGCTGGAGCTGCCCAGGACCACCTGGGAGCCCCACCTAGGAGCAGGCACACCTTGCCAGGGCCAGGGCTGGCTCCCTACCCCCAACAGCAAGGCACGAGGAAATTATCCTGTACTGGTTTTAATAATAGTTACCATTATCCTGTATTGTTTTTAACACTAGTTAATATTATCCTGAATTGATTTAGTAATTATTAACATTATCCTGTATTGCTTTTAGTAATGATTAACGTTATCCTGTTTTGTTTTTGGTAATGATTAACATTATCCTGTATTGGTTTTAACAATGTTTAATATTATCCTGTATTGGTTTTAGTAATAATTAACATTATCCTGTATTGTTTTTAATACTAGTTAATATCATCCTGAATTGCTTTTAGTAATAATTAACATTATCCTGTGTTGCTTTTAGTAATGATTAACATTATCCTGTATTGGTGTTAGTAATAATTAATATTATCCTGTATTGTTTTTAATACTATTTAATATTATCCTGAACTGATTTAGTAATATTAACATTATCCTGTATTGTTTTTAGTAATAATTAACATTATCCTGTACTGTTTTTAATACTAGTTAATATTACCCTGTATTGTTTTTAATACTAGTTAATATCATCCTGAATTGCTTTTAGTAATAATTAACATTATCCTGTATTTGTTTAAACAATATTTAACATTATCCTGTATTGGTTTTAGTAATAATTAATTTTATCCTGTATTGTTTTAATACTAGTAATATTATCCTGTATTGTTTTTAATACTAGTTAATATCATCCTGAATTGCTTTTAGTAATAATTAACATTATCCTGCATTGGTTTAGTATAATAATATTATCCTATATTGTTTTTAATAATAATTAACATTATTTTTAGTCGTAATTAGCACTATCCTCTATTGTTTTTAGCAGTAATTAACATTATCCTGTATAATTTCCAGCCATGGGTGGGGGCTGGCTCTGGGCAGGGGCTCCCCCAGGATCTGCTGAAGTTCTGGAACACTGCTGGCTACAAAGCAGGGCTGGCTCGCCCTGTTAGGAGGGCTCAATAGCTGTGTCTGGAGCTTGTTTGCTTCCATCTGGAACATTCTTTGGGAGAGGCAGGAGCAGCTTCTGGAAGGATCAGTGCCAGGTGGGAACATCAGCAGCCCAAGGCCATCGCAGTCAGACCTGCACGTTTTCCCCACTTCTGTTAAAAAAAGCCCCAAAACAGAACACAATTAACTGTGGGTGGGAAAACGCTGCTGTTTCCACCAGGAAATTACATTCTATCCCAATTTTCTGCTATCAATGTTTGGCAAAATGAAGCTCTGAGGTATCAAACTCCATAAAGCCTCATCGGTGTTTTGGAGGCTCAGACGGATGTGAAGGAATTTGTCAATGAAAAGGCACCATCAGTTTGTCAGGGGTTTAATGATCCCAGCTAATGAAGGGAAGAGCACAGGAGAGGGAATGCCGTGGGAGCTGTTCCATGGAGCAGCTCGGCAGGAGAGGGAGAGGGGGATGTGGAAACCCCGGGAAAAGGGAGCAGCCAGGGCTGTGCTGTGCCCCCATCGTGTGGGGGGTATGGAAAAGTGGGAACACCCAGGGGGGTATGGAAAACTGGGATCATTTCTGGGGGTATGGAAAACTGGGGTCATGGTTGGAGAGATGGAAAACTGGGATCATTTCTGAGGGTATGGAAAACTGGGGTCATGGTTGGAGAGATGGAAAACTGGGATCATTTCTAGGGGTATGGAAAACTGGGGTCATGGTTGGAGGAATGGAAAACTGGGATCATTTCTAGGGGTATGGAAAACTGGGGTCATGGTTGGAGAGATGGAAACAGGGTCGGGTGTGGGGTATGGAAAACTGGGATCATGTGTGATAGGGAAAACTGGGGTCATGTGTGGGGTATGGAAAACTGGGATCACTCAGGGGGGTATGGAAAACCGGGGTCATTTCTGGGGGTATGGAAAACTGGGGTCACTTGTGAGTGTATGGAAAACTGGGGTCATGTGTGGGGTATGGAAAACTGGGGTCATGTGTGGGGTATGGAAAACTGGGGTCATGTGGGGGGATATGGAAAACTGGGATCACTCAGGGGGGTATGGAAAACTGGGGTCATGTGTGGGGTATGGAGAACTGGGATCACTTGGGGGATATGGAAAACTGGGGTCATGTGGGGGGATGGAAAACTGGGATCACTTTGGGAGGTATGGAAAACTGGGATCACTTGTGGAAGTATGGAAAACTGGGGTCATGTGTGGGATATGGAAAACTGGGGTCATGGTTGGAGGATGGAAACTGGGGTCACTTTGGGATGTATGGAAAACTGGGGTCATGTGTGGGGTATGGAAAACTGGGGTCATGTGGGGGGATATGGAAAACTGGGATCACTCAGGGGGGTATGGAAAACTGGGATCATTTCTGGGGGTATGGAAAACTGGGGTCATGGTTGGAGAGATGGAAAACTGGGGTCGTGTGTGGGGTATGGAAAACTGGGATCACTTGGAGGGATATGGAAAACTGGGGTCATGTGTGGGGGTATGGAAAACTGGGATAATGTGGGGGGGTGTGGAAAACTGGGATCACTTGGGGGGGTATGGAAAACTGGGATCATGTGTGGGGATATGGAAACACTGGGGTCATGTGGGGGTATGGAATACTGGGATCAAGTTGGGGGTATGGAAACACTGGGATCACTTGTGGAAGTATGGAAAACTGGGGTCATGTGTGGGATATGGAAAACTGGGATCACTTGGGGAGGTATGGAAAACTGGGGTCATGTGTGGGGATGGAAAACTGGGGTCAACCCAGGGTGGGTGCAGATCACACACCCCTGTCCAGGCTAATTAACCACAGTGGGAGCCTTGGGAATGATGTGAGTGAGGTGAAAATTGGGAATGTCCTGAGCTGGAGGGACCCACAGGGATCATCCCAACCCCATCCCTGCCCAGACCCCCAACAATCCCACCCTGGGCATCCCTGGCAGTGCTGTCCAAACCCTCCTGGAGCTCTGGCAGCCTCGGGGCTGTGCCCATTCCCTGGGGAGCCTGGGCAGTGCCAGCACCCTCTGGGGAAGAACCTTTCCCTGATACCCATCCCAAACCCACCCTGGCCAAGCCCCAGCATTCCCTCAGGTCACACTCCAGGCCAGGTTCAGTGGGAATGGTGGGGCTGGTGGAAGGCTGGAATGATGATCCCAGAGGGCTCTTCCAGCCCCAAGCATTTTGGGATTCTCTGCCCTGCCCCATCCCCCAAACCCCAGAGGTGCTGGTGCCAGCTGGGATCCCTGAATTCTCCTCCTCTGTGCCCAGCTGACCCCACCTCAGCAGGGACACAAACTGGATATCCTGCATTTCCACAATATCCTGCATTTACACAATATCCTTTCCACACTCCTTACCCTGGTGAACAACACCAATCACTCGTTTTTAATTTTTTTAAAGTTTAATAGTAATTAAATGATTACAAAAATAGCAATACAATTAAAGTAATAAAAATTTGGACAGTTTGGATTAAGACAATCAGAGACAATGCTAACAAAGAGTTATGGACAGTCTGGGTTCCTCTTTCTGGGCAAAATGAGCCCAAAAAGGCCCCAGGTGCACAGAGGATTAACCCTTAACAGCCACAGCCTGTTTCACATTCCCACAGCTCATCCCTGGTGCATCAATTCCATTCCCACCCAGGATTCTGGCTGGGCAGGGGCAGCTCCTTCCTCTGGATCCTGGCGGCGTCTCCAGGGCTGAGCAGGCAGGAAGAAGTTCCTTTGTCCTGAGAAGGGAGCAATGAATTCTCTTTCTCTGACAGATTCAGGGCTCCTGTGGCTGCTGTCTGGGGTGAGTCCTTTCTCTAGGAAAAGTCTCTCACACAGCACAGTTTCTATAGTTTTTATAGTTTTCTATGGTTTTCCATAGTTTTTCACATTATGTCATAACCTAAAACTGTATTTAACACACTGCTTAAGAGAATGAGCACAGCATCACTTTCTAACACAACACATGGAATATTCATGTGAATATTTGCCAAAAGCCAATCACAAAATGCACATTTTTCACCATTTCCAGCTGCAGCCCCACTCCTGCTCTGGCAGCCCTGCCTGCCCTGCTCTGTGCAGCCTGACACCCCTGGAGCCCATTTTCTCCCTGTCTGCTCTGATCTCAGGTTGTTTGACCCTAATGAGCAGAGACTGCTCCAGCTCCGTGCAGGGGGGGGTTCTGGGCCTGTGCTGCTCTGACCAGGAATGAATTTCCCTGTTCCTGTCAACAGCTCTTTATCTGCTCTTATCCAAAGCTGTCTCGATCAGTGTGCTCCTGCAAGGACCCTGCAGAACCATCAGATCCATGCCCTGACAGCTCTGGCCAGCCAGCAGCAGATCTGCTGGTGATGGAGAAGGAAATGTTGGAGCCATGGAATCCTGGAGTGGTTTGGGTTGGAAGGGAAATTAAATCCCATCTGTGCCACCCCTGCCTTTGCCAGGGCCCCCTTCCACTGTCCCAGGCTGCTCCAGTGTGGAAAAGGGTGTGGAAACAGCCCTGGGGTGCCCTGGGATGCTCCCAGGGATGCAGAGCTGCTCCAATTTGCACATTAAAGTAGGAGCTGAGAGGTGCAGGAGAGGGGGCTCAGAGGGAGCTTGGCTTTGAAGAACAAACAGATAGGTGGCAGGAATAAAGCAAGCTGTAAGAGGCTGCTTGCTGTGGTGGTTGGGGTACACTGGGTGAAAAGCACAACTGGAAATTGCTTCTCTTAGCAAGTGGGGGAGAGGGGAAACGCAGAGGTTTCTGTGCTCTGGGGAGGAGCAGACTCAGGGATAGAGGAGTCTGGGCTGGGCTGCTGAGCTGTGTGAGCATCAAATGGATCAGAGACCTCTCGTACCTGGCAGGGCTGAATTCCACCAGTCCTGGCTCATCCCAGGCTGCTGTGGCTTGGCGGAGACCTTAAACCCACCCAGGCCCATCCTTGGGCCACCTCCCCTGACCCAGGCTGCCCCCAGCCCTCCTGGCCTGGCCTGGCACCAGGGGAGCTTTTCCTGGAGCCATCCCAGCCCCAGCTCTGCCATTCCTGCCCTGGAACTGTTCCCCTTTATCCAGCAGCCTCTGGCACCTCCTGCCCGTTGGTGTCTGGGAGATTCGGGTGTTTTCCAGTGGAATCAGCACCTCCAGGTGCCTGGGGAGACGGGCACAGGGCAGGCACTGGTGACCTCTGTTGGGCTGGAGTCAGCTGCTCCTCCCGGGGTAGAGCCAGGGGATGCAGGTCCTGCACCTCTGCTCTGATGGGAAACAGCAAAACCATCCCCTGCAGCTGTTTACTGCAGGGACTGCTGGACACTGGCTTCACTCCTGTGACAACCCTGCCCAGGGTGTGACAAAGGGGACTCGGAGCTCCTGCTGGGCCAGCACAGCTCGGACTGGGGGGCTCTGGTCCTGCCAAGGGACCCAGCTTTGCTGGAGCTGGGATGAGAGCAGCAGGAGCTCCCTCCTCTCCCAGCAGGCTGCCTGGCTAAAACCACATCCATCTCCTGACCTGCAGGATCCATGATCAGCCCTGGCTGTGGAGGAGGAGAGCTCCATCCCCTGCCCTGGCACAGCCTCCCGGAGTGCCACCTCCATCCCCTCCTGCCAGCCCCTCGAGTGCACTCCATCCCTCCTGCACAGCCCCCTGGTGCCACCCCTCCCCATCCCTGCCAGCCCCCGAGTGCACTCCATCCCCTCCCTTGCCACCCCCGAGGTGCCACCTCCATCCCCTGCCCTGGCACAGCCTCCCGAGGTGCCACCTCCATCCCCTGCCCAGCCCAGCCCCCCGAGGTGCCACCTCCATCCCCTGCCCAGTCCCCCGAGGTGCCACCTCCATGCCCTGCCTGGGCTCCCTGACCTGGGACATGGGCCAGCCCTGCCGTGGGCCATGGGAAGGGGCTGAGGGCAGGGGGCTCTGCCAGGCTGTTGGAGGCACTGGGGTTGGCATCCAGCTGGGTCGGGGCTGCCAGGGGTGATGGCACAGATCAGCTGCTCTGGGGAGCACCAGGCAGGACAGGGAAAGGCCCTGGGGCTGCTCAGAGGAGCTCAGCTGACTCAGAGAGTCTGGAGAGGGAAATCCACACTGCCCAGGCTGTAATTAAAGGTGCTTAAGGCCCATTAGCTTGTAAAAATTAGAGCTTGTAAAAATGCTCTTTAATCCAGTTTAATAAATGGGAATCCTGGTTTAATTGCTTTATAAAAATGACGTGTGGGCTGCTTTCCACAGGTGGGATTGATATGTGACCTGAGCCAGGGCCACCCAGGCTGCAGCCTCCCCCTGTGTGTGACTGGCAGGGCTGTGACACAGAGCCAGCCTGACGCTGCCACCAGCTGCACACGCTGCCTCAGGACCTGCTGCAGCAGGATCAGCCCTGGCTGGCAGGGAGATCTCCTCTCCTGGAGGGGGATTTCAGGCTGCAGGATTGCACTGCACTGGGGAAGCTCTGAATTCACAGAATATTCACACAATGACCAGGTTGGCAGAGACCTTCAAGATCATCGAGTCCAACCCAGCCCCAACACCCCAACTCACCCCTGGCACCCAGTGCCACATCCAGGCTTTGTTAAACACACCCAGGGATGGGGACTCCACCACCTCCCTGGGCAGAACATTCCAGAACTTTATCCCCTCTCTGTGAAAAACTTTTTCCTGATATCCAACCTGTATTTCCCTTGGTGCAGCTCCAGGCTGTGTGCTCTGGTTGTGTCAGTCCCTGCAGACAGAGCCCAGCCCAGCTGAGCACAGGCACCTTCCAGGAGCTGCAGAGGGATGGGGGCACCCCTGAGTCTCCTTTTCTCCAGGCTGAGCCCCCCCAGCTCCCTCAGGGGTTCCTCTCAGGGTTTGTGTTCCAAACCCTGCTGGATGTGGGGCTGAGGGCTCCTCCCAGCCCTGCCAGGTGAGATCCCAGCCCTGCCAGGACAGCCGGGCTGGGAAAGAGCTCCTGCTGTCCCTGCCCATGGGAATGACAGGAGCTTAACATCCCTCAAAACCTCTCTGAGCTTTGAGTTTCCCTTCCCTGTGTGCATCTCTGCCAGGTGAGCTGGGTTTGTGCAGCCCAGCTGGCTCAGCACATTCCCATGGGACTGTCTGAAACAGCACCTCGGGATCTCTGGGATCTCTCTCTGGGAGTTGGGGGTTTAGATCAGCCCAGGTGTGCCCCAGAGGGGTGGGTGGGTGGATGGATCTCTGTGCAGACCAGGAGAAGGAGAAGTGCAGGGTGCTGAGTGACCCAGGAGCAGAGCTGGCTCTGGAGGAGTTTGCTGTGTCCCTCTGGATCAGGATCTCAGCACCCCCTGGAACCCCTGTGGCTGCCCTGAGCCCCTCAGAGCAGGAGCACAACTAAAATCCCAGGTTTGGCAGCAAATTCCTGAGCTCCAGAATGCTCTGTCCTGTGAAATCCTGCACAAACCCCCCAAAGCCTTCAATCCCCATCTGATGTGGTGGCTCCCACTCAGAAAGAGCCACTCAGAGATATTTATCCAGGGGCTTGTTAAAGCAGCTATAAATAATCCATCAGTGCTGCAGGGGTGGCTGCTAATGCTCCTTTATTTACGGGAGTGTGCTTGGTGTGGGAGCTGGGAGTTTTCCTTAACCCCATCCTTCCCAGAGTGCTCTGGACTGCAGGGTCTGACAGATCATGTAGGCTAGAGCACAGATCAAGATAGAAATTAGCAGAAGTGTGTCCTGAGGCTTCTCTGATGGCACACGCAATACTTTTCCCCTTAATTATCTTGTCATGATAATTTCCTTTAATTATCTTGCCGTAATGAATTCGGTAGGTGAATTAATCTGGAATAGTCACGGAGCAGCACGTGGTTCTGACAGCTCTGCACTTGCTGCCAAGGTTTTTGCTGACAAACCCGCGTCCCTGTGCTCCCTCAAAGAGCTGTTTGATGTTCAGAGTGCCCTGTTTTGCTCACATCCCACATTTCTCCCTGCCAAAGCAGGGAATTGTGCAGTGAGTGGCAGAGCTGTGATTTGGGCTGTGGGAAATCAAACCTGGTGGTTTAAATGGGCCAGAGAAGTTCTGCAAACCTTGGCTGAGAGAGTTTGCTCTTTGATTTAGAGGCTGTGGGAGTTTTGGAGCCTTTTCTTTCTGAGTTAAAAAAAAAAAAGAGAAAACCACAGAAAACAATTTTTCTTCTGTGTGGAGATTTCAGATCCACAGGGAGCAACTCAAGCTGAAGAGCCTGAGGGGTCCATGGCCCTGTGGTGTCACTGCAGGGCTGGGGAGGGCTTTTCCAGGAGGGAGAGGCTGGGATGGGCATGGATGTGGCTTTTCCAGGAGGGACAGGAATGGCATTTCCAGGAGGGACAGGAATGGCTTTTCCCAGAGGGACAGGAATGGCATTTCCAGGAGGGACAGGAATGGCATTTCCAGGAGGGACAGGAATGGCTTTTCCCAAAGGGACAGGAATGGCATTTCCAGGAGGGACAGGAATGGCATTTCCAGGAGGGACAGGAATGGCATTTCCAGAGGGACAGGAATGGCATTTCCAGGAGGGACAGGAATGGCATTTCCAGGAGGGACAGGGTGAGCAGCACCATGGGAGCAGCCACAGGCAGAGCTGGGCTCAACCCTCCTGTCCCTCACCTGAGGCAGGGCCAGGGCACTGGGGAGTGCCCCTAATTCCATGGGACAGGGGGAAATGGCCCTGGGATAAAGGGGGATGGCCCTGGGATAAAGGGGAGTATCCTGTGTCCATGGGATAAAGGGGAATGTCCTGTTTCTATGGGATAAAAGGGTATGCTCCTGTCCCTGGATCAAGGGGAATGTCCCTGTCCCCAGGATGAAGGGGAATGTCCCTGGGAAAAAGGGGGAATGTCCCTTCTTCAAGGGGGATGTCCCTGTGTCCCTGGAGGAAGGGGAATGTCCCTGTCCCTGGATCAAGGGGAATGTCCAATGATAAAGGGGAAAGGGCCGTGTCCTTGCGATAAAGGAAAAAGCTGTGTCCCTGGATCAAGGGGGATATCCCTGGATCAAAGGGAATGTCCCTGGATCAAGGGGGATGTCCCTGGGATCAAGGGGGATGTCCCTGGTTCAAGGGGGATTATTCCCCTTCATCCCTGTGTCCCTGGATGAAGGGGAATGTCCCTGTCCCCCGGATAAGGGAATGTCCCTGTCCCAGATCTCGTTAGCCAGGCTCTGGGCAGCCTCGTTAGCGGTGCTGCAGAGCTGGGCCATCCATCAGGGCTGTCCCTGGAAGCATCAGGAGCTTGGGAAGCTGTTAAATACAGACAGCCTCGGTGGGCTGGGATCAGTGAGTGCAGTGGCTCTCCCAAACGGGCTGAGAGAGGCTCCAGCCTGGCCTGGGGACAGCCATCAGCCACCCCTGCTGCTGCCCAGGGTGCCCTGGCACTGTGAGCACTCAGGGACAGCCATCAGTGAGTGCCCAGGGTGCCCTGGCACTGTGAGCACTCAGGGACAGCCATCAGTGAGTGCCCAGGGTGCCCTGGCACTGTGAGCACTCAGGAGGAGCCCTCAGCTCCTTTTCCCTGCCACTTTTGCCTTTTCCTGCTCTGGAATCCCTCCAGGCTGCCCCGTGATCCCCTCTCCAAAGCTGGAAAAGCTTGCATGTTTTACTTTGGAACTCTGGAGAAGGAGATCAGCCTGTCTAAAGAGGGACCTTACATGGCAGCACACACCTGGAGCCTCAGGGAGAGAGAGGAAAATTTGGTTTTCTTGGTTTTGAGGAGTGGGGGAGCCCAGAGGAAGGGCTAGGACAAGGCAGGGGCACCACAGAGCTCACTGTTTGTCATTTGGGATTGCAGTTTCCCATTTCTGGGATGATGGCTCCTGCTGGTTTTCAAACCAGGCTCAGAAAGGAGAGTGCAGCTCTGCACTCAGCGAGGGGCTGCACACAGAATGTCACCCTGGGTGACACCAGAGTGGCAGAGGCAGGGCAGGCAGCTGGCACTGGCACAGGGAGAGGGGAGGCAGCCTCCACAAGGAGCAGCTTATGCACCCCCAGGCAGTGCTGGAGAAGTGCTGCACGCTCGGGGAAGGCAGAACTGGGTTCCTGTGGTGGTTTTACAAATCCCCCCCTGGTTTAGAGGCTCTTCCTTTGTCCTGGCTCCTCACTCAGCTCCCAGCCCTTCAATTGTGGTAAATCCAGTGGGAGTTCAGAGCCACGGGTGCCATTGCTGCAGGGTTGGGATAGCTGCAGAGGTGACAGGGAGGGTTTCCAGCTCAGAATTCCTCCTGCAGGGATTTCTCAGTGCTCTGTTTCTGCTGTAGCTCCTGCAGGCTCTGCAGGAGCACCAAAGGCAAACTCTGCTCTTGTCTGCATGAGGAAACACTTGTGGGTCTCTCCTGTTGGGTGCCTGTCCCATCTGCAGACACTGCCCATCCCTGGCAGTGCCCAGGGCCAGGCTGGAGCCCCTGGGACAGTGGGAGGTGTCCCTGCCGTGGCAGAGGTGGCACTGGGTGGGATTTGAGGTCCTTCCCACCCAAAGCATTCTGTGATTCTCATTCTCTCTGTGTCTGACCTCCCAGCATCCTCACTCCTGACTGAGCTGGTTTTATTCCCAATGTCAGAATTCCTGTTTCCCTGACCTGGGATCCTCAGCTGTGGAGGAGGAGCAGGGCACCCAGGATGTGTGAGCAGTGGCAGTGCCAGCTGGGGGCTCCAGCTGTGCTGGGCACACCTGCACCAGGAATGGCAGCGAGCCCAGCAGGGGATGAGGCCAGGGCAGAGGAGCTGCAGGAGTGTTACAGACCCACAGTACAACACTGGATTCTCACAGACATCCCAGTGGGTTCTGAGTGCTCTGTGTGTTCTGTATTCTCTGTTCTCTGTGTGCTGTGTGTCACTGTGCCCCAAAGATCCAGCTGTGGCTCCTGCTGCCCACGGAGCTCAGTGCAGCAGCTGCTGGCCCTGGGCTGTGTTCAAATGCCTGCTGGGCTGGGCTAACAGCCCCTGCAGCCAGGATGAGCACAGCTGGACAGATGTGCCCAGCAGCAGCAGCAGCCAGGGCTGGAGGCAGTGTGGGCCAGGGCCCAGAGCTGGAGGGGATGAGGATGGACTGAAAGCAGAGCCCAGGGATGGGCAGGCTCTGCCAAGGGGGCACCGAGGAGGAGCCAGGCTGGGCAGTGCCTGGAGCCTGGGAGCTGCTCTGGGGAAAAGTTTCCTGTGCAGAAGGGGCTGGGAATGGGCAGCAGGCTGCTGGAATGGCAGGGGATTGCAGGGGTGTCCCCGAGGAGAGCAGGCTGCTCCTGGCTGAGGGCCAAGGTGCACCTGGCCGTTTTTAACCCTTTGCTTTATTTCTGTCTTCTCCTGTCTTTTTATTAAACTTTTTAAATGTTACCAGGAGAGTGAACCCATTTTTCACAAGGAGGGTTTGGACATTGCCCCAGGGATGCCCAGGTGGGGATTGTTGGGGTGTCTGTGCAGGGCCTGGGGCTGCCCTGGCTGATCCCTGAGGGTCCCTCCCAGCTCAGGACACCCCGTGGTTCCAGGAGATGCTGATGCTGTTGAAGGCACATTCAGCGTTTCACTCTTGTTTTCTCCTGGCTCAAGAGCAACCCACCCCAAAGATTTCAGACAAAACCCCTCTGCTCAGGGCCCACCTCGATGCTGTTCTGTTATCTCTTCCTGCTAACGAAAATTCCTTAATTCTTGGGATTAGCCTCCCTCCCACGGGGTTCAGGCATGTCAGACTCCTGCTCTCCTCCTCCTGCGTGTGGGAGAACATTTGTGGTGTGGTTTTCTTCTTATTTCATTTTAAATAAACGAAACCCCTCATTTACAGCGGTTCCTAAGCAACAAAGTACAGGGGGGAAAGCCAAACAAGCACCAGGTAATTTGTGTTTCCTTGCTGGAGCTTTTAAACGGTGCTAATCCCTGGCTCTGGAGCCTCTGACAGGGGGAGGATGCTCTCAGGGAGGTGCTGCTGATTCCTCTGTGCAACCTGCGGCTCCTCAGCCTTTGATTTAAAACTTTCTGCCTTCCCTGGCCCTTCCTGAGCACTGGGGAGGAGCTGCAGCTCAGCCTGGAGCACTGAACCGAGGGCCAGTGGGAGTTACTGGGATGTGGCTGGAGCAGGGAGAGCTCCTGAGCTGGGGCAGAGCCCCGGGAGGGGACAGTGCCACTGTCCCCGAGGTCACACAGCCACAGCACTGGCCCCAGCTGGCTCTCCTCACTTCCCAGTTCTGCAGGTCCAGCACATGCACTTTACTCTCTATTATTTTTAAGGGTTTAATTTTCATTTTCAGGCCTTTCATGGATCCAGACAAAGCAGCTTTGCCCAGAAGTGTCACACTCCATTGGATGTGTTCCTCTTTTTCTTTTTTTAATGCTGTTTTTCCCCCTGCTTTTCCCTCTGCAGTCTCTCTCTCCATCAGGCGCTGGGATGGTGCCTGGAAGGATTCTTTGAATTAAAGCACTGGAGTCCTGTCAGGGAGAGCTCTTTGTTTCCACCAGCCTGTCAGGCTGCTCTGAAATGTTTTACACCCTCATTCCAGCCGTGTTTCAGCCTGGCAAATGCTTCCTGAGCAGTGGAGCTGTGGCACTGAGCACTGAGTCTGATCTCTGGGTTCATGTTCTTGTTGGTTTGTTTTCCTGTCGATGTTTTGCAGCTCATAAAGGGATGAGGAGAAGCACCAGGTGCTTCCCACAGGTCTCTCTTCCAGCCCTTGCTCATTCTGTGACAGATTTGGCTCTAAATTGTTCCATACCCAGAAGTATCAGGAGAGAAAATGCTCTTTTTTTTCTTCTTATGGAGAATTTAATTACTAATTACCCCAGTTCTGCTCTGGCTGCTTTATGATGTGGGACTTCACTGCCCAATAAAGCACCAGCTGTGGGGTTTTCCTGAGCACAGAGTGCTGCAGCCAGGAGCTGCTCCTGTGTTTGTTTGTTTGGGTTTCACCAACAGAGAAAAAAAACACTTGGACAGGCTGGAAACAAATTCCTCATTTTCTCTGCATTCCAGCCCTTGCAGACACCACAGATCAGGAGCAGAATCATGGAATGGTTTGGGTTAAAGGAACCCTAAACCCCACCCAGTGCCAGCCCAGCCATGGCAGGGACACCTCCCACTGTCCCAGGGTGTCCCAGTGCCCAGCCTGGCCTTGGGCACTGCCAGGGATCCAGGGGCAGCCCCAGCTGCTCTGGCAATTCCAGCCCAGCCAGGAATTCCCAGTTCCCAATCTCCCACCCATCCCTGCCCTCTGGCACTGGGAGCCATTCCCTGGCTCCTGTCCCTCCATCCTTGTCCCCAGTCCCTCTCCAGCTCTCCTGGAGCCCCTCCAGCCCTGCCAGGGGCTCTGAGCTCTGCCTGGAGCCTTCTCCTCTCCAGGGGAACATTCCCAGCTCTCCCAGCCTGGCTCCAGAGCAGAACCCAGCGGGGTGAGGAGCCCCCAGGGTTTTTCTGGTGTCCCCCTGGAGCTGGAACGTTTCCCAGGAGCTCCATCAGGAAATCCCTGAGCTGGGATGTGCCTGCAGCCTCAGCCCTGCTCCAGTGCTGGAGCATTCCCAGCTTGGCACACTCTGATGGAGGCACAAGCAAGCTGGGGACAATAACTGACTCAGGAAAGGCAAAGGGGAAACCCACGGGCTCTGGGTCATTCCAGGGACCCCTCAGGGGTGCTGAGAGATGAGGGGTCCCTGTGAGCATGACATGGAAGTGGGAGCTGAGCCCAGGCAGTTCCTGTTGGGAAAAGCCTCCTCTCCCTGAGAGTGGGGGAGCTGCCTGGGGGCTGCAGGGACCTGTGGCTGTGTGCAGTCAGTGCCACCCCAGGGCACACCCCAGCAATGGGGTACTGGGCAGAAATCACTCTGGGGGCTGATCCCTGAGCTCTGAGGGGTGGCTGGGAGGCAGAGGAAGGCTCAGGCTGCCAATGACAGGCTTTTCATGGCCCAGAAAAGGAGCTGCCATGTCCAGAGCTATTGTAAATCAGAGGCAACTCCCACCAAGGGGAGAGAAAGATGAATGATGCATCTGACTCCAGGGATATCAGAGGCTAATTAATTACTTCATTAAACTACAATATTCTATACATCTGAACTGAGCCTGCCCAGCACTCAGCTCTGCTCCCCCTGCCCAGAATCTGTGACTGTCACCCTCAGTCCTGACACACACACACCCCCCTGGCCCTGCCAGCCAAGGAACCAAACCCCATCCCTGGGGGGAACAATCCCCACACTGCATTCTGCTGGGGCACAAACACGGGCACTGCAGGGGAGATAAGAATTGTTCTTCCTTTCTCTGAGGCTCAGAGGATGTGGAACCCAGGAATGTTCTTGGGAGGAATTGTGCCTTGCTTTTCTCTGAGAGGAGAAATGTGACAACACAGCTCTGACCCTTCACTTTGGGAAGGACTTGGAGACACTGGAGTTCATCCAGAGAGGGCAGCGAGGCTGGAGAGGGGCTGGGAACACAAACCCTGAGAGAGCCCCTGAGGGAGCTGGGGGGGCTCAGCCTGGAGAAAAGGAGACTCAGGGGTGCCCCCATCCCTCTGCAGCTCCTGGAAGGTGCCTGTGCTCAGCTGGGCTGGGCTCTGTCTGCAGGGACTGACACAACCAGAGCTCACAGCCTGGAGCTGGGCCAGGGGAAATACAGGTTGGATATCAGGAAAAGGTTTTAGAGAAAGAGGGATAGAGTTCTGGAATGTTCTGCCCAGGGAGGTGGTGCAGTCCCCATCCCTGGGTGTGTTTAACAGAGCCTGGATGTGGCACTGGGTGCCGGGGGTGAGTTGGGGTGTTGGGGCTGGGTTGGACTGGATGGCCTTAAAGGTCTCTTCCAACCTGGTCATTCTGTGACTCTGTGATTCTGTGATTCTGTGATTCTGTGACTCTGTGATTCTGTGACTCTGTGATTCTGTGATTCTGTGATTCTGTAAGTCTGTGATTCTGTGACTCTGTGTTTCTGTGATTCTGTGATTCTGTGATTCTGTGACTCTGTGATTCTGTGATTCTGTGATTCTGTGATTCTGTGATTTTGTACCCTCTGGTTGCTCACCAGATAACAAACCCCAGGTCTGTGTTTGCACCAGCAGCTCTCCTGGGTGCAGGAGGAGCCATCCTGCCCTGGCCACCCCGGGCACTGCCACTGGTTATTGCTGCAAACTCTGGGTGAGCTGGGCTTTCCAGCAGGGATTTATAGCTGGAAGCTCCTGCAAAGTAAAGGGGGTTTGTAAACAAGGCTTGTCTTCTAATGTGAGTTGTTAGAATGATCATTGTCACCGACATGTTTTATGAAAAACCTTTTCCTTAGGATTTCTCCCCTCCTGAGAAGCTGAGAGGCCTCAGGAACAAACTGTAAACAATTCTGATCTGCTGCTGTGGGATGCAACAGGGGGAATCTGTGATTGGCCTCATCAGGCTGTTTCCAATTAAGAGCCAATCCCAGTTCACCTGGCCGGCCGGTCTCGGTCTGAGACAAGACTTTGTTATTCATTCCTTTTCTATTCTTAGCTTAGCCTTCTAGTGAAATCCTTTCCTCTATTCTTTTAGTATAGTTTTAATATATTATCTATCATATAATAATAAATCAAGCTTCTGAAACATAGAGTCAACTTTGTCGTCTCTTCCCTCATCCTGGAACCCTTGTGAACAAGACCACAGATCATCGATGCCTGGGACTCATAAAATGGTTTGGGTTGGAAGGGACCTTTAGGATCATCCAGTTCCAACCCATTTTCTGTGATTTTGTGTACTGTTCCTTAAATCTGACAATTCCAGGAGAATCCCTGCTGCCTGCTGGTTTCCCTGCCCTGTCCCCACTGTGGATGTGTGTCCATCATTTCACCCTTGGTTCAACGCTCACAGGGACCTGGAAATAAACCCAAAGGTGCCCGGGGCTGCAAAGGAGCAGCAGGGAGAGCTGCTGTGAGCTCCCCTGCCCATCCCAAGGGAAAGCTCCTCCACTCACCGGGAAAGGTGGCTGGGAAGGCCCTGCAGAGGTTCCAGGCTCCCGATTAAACAGCAGGAAGTGCTCAGTCTGTAATTATTTATTCCAGTGCCACAAGGGGAGCAGAGGAAAGGGAAGAGGGGCTTTGCCCAAGGATGGGAGAGACAGGACAAGGGGGAGGGATCAAGCTGAACGAGGGCAAGGATGGATGGGATTCAAAGAATTCTGTGAATTCTGCAAATTCTGTGAATTCTGAGAATTCTGTGAAATCTGTGAATTCTATGAATTATGTAAATCCTGTAAATATGAGAATTCTGAAAATTCTTTGATAGATTAGGAATTGGGAATTCCTGGCTGGGCTGGAGTTGCCAGAGAAGCTGTGGCTGCCCCTGGATCCCTGGCAGTGCCCAAGGCCAGGCTGGGCACTGGGACACCCTGGGACAGTGGGAGGTGTCCCTGCCAGGGCAGGGGTGGGATGGGATGGGATGGATGGATGGATGGATGGATGGATGGCTGGCTGTGATGGCTGGCTGGTTATGGACTGGAGGGCTGGATGGCTGCTGGCTGGCTGTATGTCTGGCTTGGCTGGCTGGCTGGCTGGCTGGCTGCTGGCTGGCTGTGCTGGCTGCTGGCTGGCTGGATGGCTGCTGGCTGGCTCTGGCTGGCTGGATGGCTGGCTGGCTGGCTGGCTGGCTGGCTGGATGGCTGGCTGGCTGGCTGGC